>NC_079900.1:983198-984434 GCF_024868665.1 Triplophysa rosa | reverse complement strand
CCTATAAACGTTGATGCACTTCTGAAATGTGGGAAGTCTTCTGACGCGTAGGCATGCGCATCTTATGCTTGCATTATATATTGAATGGGACTTGTCGTGATGGACACTTCAGAGAGAGATATTTGTGTTGTTGGACAAGGTGTATTAAATGCTGCGAAGAGACGGAGAAGACCTGATGAAATACGGTTAACGGATGATTAGATGCTTAATATGCCTAATTTGTTATACACATTTGCCTCCACCAGCTTTCTCCCACGAAATGCCTGTGTAATTTAAGTTTGACGTTAAACTTCTGAATTGTACACAGATATTGTGGGCTGTGTTTTTGGTGTTTTACAAGCACAACATTGATTTATAATAAATTAAATATGACAATAAACCATTCAAATGCGCGTTAAAGTGATGGAAATTAAGGTAAACTCGAGATAAAATCTGCGTCTAGCACGTTCAATTTCTTAGGTAATTCTTAGATTATTTTTGCATATCCGTTTCCATTTAGGCTTTCTTATGCGCAATTTCAAAACATAAATAGTTGCATAGAAAGCCCCACAAAAATTGCCCATTCCGTTACTGCTCCACACCCCACTACCTTGCCGGATCTGCAACGCCCCCTTGTTCCAGCACCCCAGAATTGACAAATTATGCACCTGCAACACTGTATGTCTCATAAAGCATTTATTCATATTTACATAGACATTCTAAAATGTCATGGCCACACACACTAAATGTTACACGTGACAGAACAATTTTTCAGGGAGGAGGGTAAATAGGCCAACTGCTGCAGTGATTAGTGCTTTGGGCTTGAGATAGGCAGGTTGGTGGTTTGAAGTCCCAGCCCCCATCTTTATTTTTCTCGTTGAGCACAAGGGAACCTCATCTGACAGCATCGTTCTTAGTCGTCATAATACGTTTTCCTGCTTTGAGAGATTCAGTGATATGAACCTTAAACTCTCAGAACCTACTTGTGTTGGGTTTGAAAGTCAGCAGTGCAAGTTTGAGACAAGTAAGGACTTTCTATCTCATGGAGCACCATTGGAACTTTATGTGACAGGAGAATTCTCAGCTGCGAGAGACAGTTTCCCTGCAATAGCTGGCAAATATTACCTTTGATGAGTTTCACTTTCAGGCGGAGTCTTACAGCAGTCCAAATGATGTAGTGGTTAATGCTTTGGGTTTGACATTGGCAGGTTGGTGGTTTGAAGCCCCGGTCCTCTTTGACTTTGTTTCTCATTGAAC
>NC_079900.1:979855-981441 GCF_024868665.1 Triplophysa rosa | reverse complement strand
TCAAATAAAGGTTTTAACCTCTCACAATCCATAAATGCATGAAAAACAGTCTCTTTCAAAAAACAAAAAGGGCAACCATCAGCACTATCACCATTGATTACAGAAATAAAAGCATTGGTGGCAATAGCACCATGCAGTACCCTCCATTGCAAATCTCCAGCTTTCTTGATTAATGGTGACTTATACAAGGCCCCCCAAACTGGTTTTTCCCCTACATCAAGGTGCAGTACATCTCTCCAAGGTGTGTCACATTTATTATCTAGAAAACTCTTGTTAAAAACTTTTACACAATTTTTATACAAAGCTTTGCCAGATGCAACTTCAGACCCCACAATTTTTAAAACTTCACAGTCTAAAAGCATGCCATGGCATTCCCCCATTGCCGGAAAAATGTTCAAACCAGGAAAAGGATCTTTATGATCTGGATTTGCAGATCCTTTGGAGTAACGTGCCAGTAGATCTTTTTCTTCCTCATTAAGAGCCAGTCTCCAATTTTCAAGTGCTTTTGCCACAATACGGCGTGATTTAATCTCAAAACGCTCAGCAGTCTCAGTCACATCATTAAAATCTGAACCCGTTGTCTCAAGCAATTGACCAATCGTCGTCACTTTGGCATTCCGTAAAGTACTTTCCGGTATAACAAACGCCATCTCATTCGATAAATCCAACCGCGATCCAAGGACTAGTGGCTCTTTCAATAACCAGAAGAGAGAAGGTGTACTACTCTCCTTAGTAGTCCTGAACAAAGACCAGACTTTAAATAAATTACGATAAAAAACTGGACAGTCACATAGTTTTAGCCTTTGAGGATCTAGCCAAAACAAAACTTTGTCCAATCCTAGGCCTCCGATGATTCGAAGAACTGCACAGGCAGCATCCACCCAACTCGTCTCTGGAGGGCACATTAAAAGTCTTTGTATATACTGAAGACGAAAAGTGGCAGTTCTGCTCTGCAAATGCATTAGACCAAGACCTCCTTCTTCTTTTGACAGGTACAACACACTTTTGGGCACCCAATGTAATTTATCCCAGAAAAAGTCAATTAGAATTGATTGAATTTTTGACATTAAGTCAATTGGAGGGTCTATGCAGGCTAAGCGGTGCCAAAGAGCAGAGGCTACTAGATTGTTAATGACCAGGATCCGTCCCTTGTAAGACATTTTAGGAAGTAAAAACCTCCATTTGTCCAAACGTCCTTTGACTTTTTCAACAATGCCATCAAAGTTCTTTTTTATAACATTTTCATTCCCAAGAAAAACCCCCAAATATTTAAAACCCTCCCTTGTCCATCGTAGGCCGTCAGGAAGCTTTGGCTCACCTCTTGACCATTTTCCAACCAAGATGGCTTCACTTTTTTTCCAATTCACTTTAGCAGAAGAAAGAATTTTAAAATCATCTAAAATTTTTAACAATACATTTACATCATTGGTACCATTGATTAAAACAATGACATCGTCAGCATACGCTGATATCTTAAAATTGTTAAGACAATTTGGTACATGCAACCCACACATAACAGTTCTTAGTTTGTTTAAAAGAGGTTCTATAGCTAAGGAATATAACATTCCTGACAATGCACAGCCTTG
>NC_079900.1:736387-974387 GCF_024868665.1 Triplophysa rosa | reverse complement strand
GAGAGAGAGAGAGAGAGAGAGAGAGAGAGAGAGAGAGAGAGAGAGAGAGAGAGAGAGAGAGAGAGAGAGAGAGAGAGAGAGAGAGAGAGAGAGAGAGAGAGAGAGAGAGAGAGAGAGAGAGAGAGAGAGAGAGAGAGAGAGAGAGAGAGAGAGAGAGAGAGAGAGAGAGAGAGAGAGAGAGAGAGAGAGAGAGAGAGAGAGAGAGTGAGAGAGAGAGAGAGAGAGAGAGGAGAGAGAGAGAGAGAGGAGGAGAGAGAGAGAGAGAGAGAGAGGAGAGAGAGGAGAGAGAGAGAGAAAACAAACACAACTAACATGCGCACAAACACACGACCACACAACTTCTTTGTCACAATCCAATCTCTTAATAGAATATGTAGACTTGCCATGTTCCAGAATGCCAGCTATTCACTGAAGTTCATCTTTCAAACCGAACAGCATGGAAAATCTTCCTTTGGAATCCTGAAAGAAAAATCTGTTCATTAATATGTACACACACCTGGACACATGACTACTTCTAAACTGAATGTGACACTTGCTGTCACATTTTGTGTTTACAAACAATTAGGCCGGATGTCCATAAGGAGAAGGTTGGGAATCGGATTGTCACGGTACCATAAACATGTCTTACGATACTATACCAGCTGAAGTATCTTGATACCAAGTAGTATCACGATGCTGTGCCAAACATCTTGTATTTACTATAGTAAACTGTATTATACTTTGCACTAGAATATGTTGTTGTATTAACTGTAGTAATTGGATAAATTGTAGCAAATACATTTGCATTTAGTCATTTGTAAATACTATAAATACTGTAGTATACTTAAATATTTACTATGATAAGACTCAAAAACACTAGTATCTATGAGTTTTACTAGTTTACTGTAGTAAATACTTAAGTACACTAGATCATTTTTCACGTAGGAACTAATTCAAATGTTGGACAAATTTAATTGATACAGCAGTCTTTATAAAGGGAAATATTAGGCTTACTTTAAATGCAGAACTAAAACGGCCAGTAGGTGGCGTCAATTTTCCACTGAGTTAGTGAATCATTTAACCAACTCGTTCAAATCGCCAATTTGAATCATTAACTCGACCGAGTCATTCAAAACACACATTCATTTTGGAGATAAACACCGCAAAAAGGCAGATGTAAGTGTTCAAATACACATTAATGCGCATTTGCAACATTAACTACGGTACTACGATACTACCGTTTCAAAAATAGAGAGGCATCGCGGGTATTTTGAAGCTTTAGCATCGCGATGCTACCGTAGCACCGGTACACCGTGCAACCCTAGTTGGGAACCCTTGATCTATTTACACATTGTTCCTGTAGTTGCATGAAATTGCTCAAATTAATGTTAATTGTAACTGTTTTTAGGCAGTGACACAAAACTCAGCCAACGTTTCACCGCTAGCCTTTTTTTTTAAAGTTGCCAGCGTTTTTAACATTTTCTCTAAACTTTGATGGCTCACAGTACATTTTCTGTAATGAATATATGGGCTAACAATATAAGATCAGAGTCTCTGCTTCTAAACAAAATAAGCTGTATTCTTCTATCTTCATTTGTTCTTTTTTATCACCTCTTAGATGTGTTTCTTCAAAAATGTATCACTTTGACAAAAAATGCTAATTATCTCAGCTGTTTAATCAAAGACTCCACCCAGATTAGACTCAGAAGAACAATGATTAAAAACAGATAAAATATATACGTTCTTGGTTCAGAGATTCTGTACTTTTTCCAAATGTGTGTAACAGCGCCACCTGTTGTACAACAGTACAAACACCGATGGCCATAATAACTCGTGTTTGGGAGGGAACGGTTGATTTTTAAATGACGAGATAACTCGTCAATGGCAGGGAAAGACTTCAGTTCAGGGGCTTTATAATTTTGCTATCAATTTCCCAGCAAGAAGCGTAACATAGCACATCTCAAGTGTAGAAACAACCTTTTAGGGTAACTTAAAGCCTAACATCAAACCTACTACCTTTTAGCCTGCTAGCTAGTTTTAGTCAAACTACATGGCAATTGACAATGTGCGCATCATTTCTTTCAGTTCCTTCGTGCCAACAAGTAAGACTCAACCACATGATGTTTTATTAACGAAGTTCGGGAGGAGCCGGAGCATATAATCAAGCCTGGCTGATGCGCATCAGCAATCGCAGCTGATCCGCATCATTATAATAACTTCGACCCTATCAGACCCAGCGAACTATTCAATAAATAGGTAACCTTCTTACCTGCACTTTTTCAGTCTTCGACATTCTCAAGTCTGTGAAACAGCTCAAGTCTACGACAGCTCAAAGTCTATGATAGCTCAAAAGTTTTTGTCATGTCAGACTCCTCGTCTTCAGCCGAAAACGAAAGTACCACCGCCCAGGTCACGCCGACTCATTCAAGCGCTGTACAGTGCTCCAGCCCCGGCAAGGACACAGCGGCCAAGACACCAGCTCAACCACGCGGTCGATCAACCCACCGCTCTACTCCTCGCGCTTCGAAGCACCGATATCGCCACCTAGCTCCGCCGAGCGTCAGCATCCTTCCACAGCGTCATCTTACGCTTCGGCGCAATCCACCGTACCACCCATAGGGAAGTGGAACGTAGCAAGCTTACGTCAAGCCCTTTCCGACCGAAACATCCACGTAAACCAGAAGATGACTAAACCGGATCTATACGGCATTCTAGTCTCGCTACAGTCCAAAACTCATCCAAAGAGATCTGCATCAGAAATACAAACCACTGACCAATCAAGATCAGCACCCGGACCTCGTTTCACTCGGACCAAGCCGTCCTCCGCCGACCCTCGGCAAAACTCAACTCCATCTGGTCGCCGCCACAGGCCTTCAGCAAGCTTAGGCCGCGCCCCTGATGAGCAACCCGCGGGCGCCCAGCAGCTACTTCCTCCAGGGGCATTCCAGTTTCCAGGTCCCGGCGGCATCACCCAAGCCACTCCACCATTTTACAACTTTTGGCCGGCAGCACCGACTTCGGCCACTAGCGTGAGGCTTCCGCCATCAACCCAGGCCCCGGCCTCCAGCTGGCCCTACCTCCCTCAGGCCCGTGGCCCGCCAGCACTCCTCCCATCCTTCCCACCCTCCTTCCCTCTGGCCTACGGCCCGCCTTCCCTCCTCCCCTCCCTCCCTCTGGTCCCTGCCCCGGATGCCGCTAGCGCGAGGTTGCCTCCGTTAACCGCTCCGGAGGCCGTAATTCCCTCCCTCCTCTCCATGCCTCTGGCTCGCCCTAACTACTCATTGGCCACAGCAACAGCCATGCCAATCCCGAACCACGCCCCAGCCCTGGAACCACCCCTCGTCTCCGGAGGAATAAGGACGCAGATTTTAGCAGGTGTGGACATAGATCTTTTTCAACTTCTTTCCCCACTCGCACTACCATCAGCAGATCGCCAGATCACCTACGGCGATCTTTGCATCACCTTTAAAAACACGTCCCACGGTCACTCTCACCCCCTCTCATTTCCTGAATTCACCGTAGCATTTTCAAGATATTCGGAAGTCATCTGTTCAGCCTTTCCTCATAGGAGGCGCGAGCTCGGCGACTATCTCGCCATAGTCGCGGAGCTCGCGCTCTCCTTCAGGGGAACCCACTTCTATACATACCACAAGATGTTTTCTGCAAAATGCGCTATCAGGGTAGCTCAGTGGAACCAGAGCCCCTACTGGGGGGCTCTGGACACTGAGCTCCACAACCGGGTCTTCTTAGGAGTACATAACATCACCTGAGCAGTTTGTCGATCAGTGACCCACAGCACTGGACCCGCTTGCCCCATGGTCAACCCCCCCCGCTCCCCCAGTCCCACCTCCCACCGCATCTACCGCTTATGTTCCGCGCCTGCTAAATCTTCCAGCCAACCCAACCACCTTTGAACCCGCCAGTTCCCGCGCACATGGCAAATGTGTTAGGCAACGCTGCCGCTATTTACATGTTTGTAGCCACTGCAGCGGCGCCCACGCCCGCTTGGTTTGTCCTGTGCGCAGGAACGATAATAAAAAATCTAAACCCTACCTTTCGACTCCTGTGAACATTTTGCATTTGGCTTTTGAATTATCCAACCACCCTAATACTCACCTTACAGACTACCTTTTAACCGGCCTCGCGAAAGGCTTCAATCCCGGCTTAATCTGCCCTAATCTCCAGTCTGCGCTTGCGGAGCCCGAGCCAGTCGATCGCCTCATCGAAAAAGAGATCGATGAAAAATGTATAATCGGCCCATTCTCCGCCCCGCATTCAACGTTTTTCGCGTTAGCCCCATTGGTGTGGCCACGCGAAAATTCTCGGGAAAAAGCGCCTCATATTTGATCTCTCGTCCCCACACGGCTCTCCTTTCCCAAGCATCTAATTCCGCTCGAAGAATTTTCTCTTCATTATCACGATGTCGATCAAGCCATCACCCTAATAAAAAATGCCGGACGCGGTGCCTGGTTAAAAGTAGCCAAAGTAGATATCACCTCCGCATTTAAGGTCATGCCGATACACCCAGACTTTTGGCATCTATTCTGCATCTGTTGGCATGAGAAATTCTATTTTTCCGTCTGCCTCACGTTCGGATGCAGAAGCAGCCCAAAAATATTCAACTTGTTGTCTGAGACAATCTGCTGGATTCTCTCAAACAACTATGTAATTCCTTACCTTATCCATTTACTAGACGATTTTTTAATAATCTCACCTCCCGACTCCATTCCAGCCGCGCATCTTTTGAAAGTCCAAGAAGTATTCGCAAAACCCGGCGTTCCTCTCGCTCGAGAGAAAACTTTAGGACCTAGCACTTCCGTTGAGTTTTTAGGCATTAATTTAGATTCACTAAACTTCCAAGCTTCCTTACCTAAGGAAAAAATCGATAGGATGATTTTGATTGCTTCCTCCCTGATAGACTCCCCTCGCTGTTCTAAACGCGACTTGTTGTCCATTCTCGGCCACCTAAATTTCGCGATGCGCATCATTCCGCAAGGCCGCCCTTTCGTGTCGCACCTCCTCTCCCTTGCATCTTCAGTTCACGATCTAGAGGACACAATACACCTAACCAGCTCGTGCCGCGACGAGCTGAGCCTATGGATCAAATTCCTTAAGCATTGGAACGGAATATCCTTTTTCTACAATGATATGATCTCCCACCCCGACGATATCCGCCTATTTACAGACGCCGCCCCCTCCGTCGGTTTTGGCGGGTTTTACCAAGACCGCTGGTTCGCCTCTACCTGGCCTGCCCAGCTCACAGTATTACCACAGTCTCTCGCATCCTCTGCACTATTCGAGCTTTACCCAATAGTCGTAGCGGCTTACCTGTGGGGCAAAGAATGGTCCGCCTCCAGCATCATAATTCATTGCAACAACGAAGCAACGGTGCACTGCATCATTAAAGTTCGCTCTCATTCACCCGCCTTAATGCCTCTCCTCAGATGCCTCACATGGATATCCGCGTGTGATCAGTTCATTTTGACAGCCAAACACATACCCGGGTCAAAAAATCAGATAGCAGACGCTCTCTCTCGATTTTCCTTCCAAAAGTTTAGGCTGTTTGTGCCGGAGGCAGACCCCATGCCAACGCCGGTCCCTCAATATTCGGAGCTGATCTTCGAGTAAACCACCCTCTTAAAAACACTGCTAGAGGCCTCTCTCATCCTCATCACCCAAACATCAGCACCAATATTTCACCAGCCCACGCTCTGACACAGTAGTCACTTCCAAAGCTCATGCTCTGCCGCAGCAGACACTTTCCCAAAGCCCACGCTCTGCGACAGCAGACACCAGCCCACACTCTGTCCCAAGCCCGTACTCTGCCCCAAACCCTACTCTGTCAAAAGCCCGTACTCTGTCCCAAGCCCACGCCCTGTCCCAGCCCAAGCTCTGTCACAAGCCCACGCTCTGCCGCTGCAGACACAAGCCCTGTCCAAAGCCCGCACTCTGTCCCATGCCCGCACTCTGTCCCAAGCCCGCACTCTGTCCTAAGCCCGCACTCTGTCCCAAGCCTACGCTACATCCTATACCAACTCCCGTTCCCAAGCCATATGCCACATCGGCAGCCTCAAGCCCTGTGCCTTTTAGGGGGAATGCGTTACCCGGCTGCTGTCCGGCATTATGCGCCTTTTTGGGGGTACACAGGGTTCGGGCCGGTTCCGAGCTCGGCGCACTCCCCTCATCGAGGGGGAGTGATCCGGGTTCGACAGGAACCGGCGAGCTCGAGGCCCGCCCCCCCCGGACAGCACGCCAAACAAGCATACCCTCGCTACTCCTGCTACCATCAATATTATCTGCATAGGCGAACTAGTGAAATTATGTTTTATTAACAAAGTTCGGGAGGAGCCAGAGCATATAATCAAGCAATCGCAGCTGATCCGCATCATTATCATGACTTCGACCCTATCAGACCCAGCGAACTATTCAATAAATAGGTAACCGTCTTACCTGCACTTTTTCAGTCTTTGACATCCCTCCATCACCCCGGCTCCTCTCCCCGAACTAACTTTTCTCGCAGGACACCGGGGGGTACACAGGGTTCGGGCCGGTTCCAAGCTCGGCGCACTCCCCTCATCGAGGGGGAGTGATCCGGGTTCGACAGGAACCGGCGAGCTCGAGAACCGCCCCCCCCCCGGACAGCACGCCAAACAAGCATACCCTCGCTACTCCTGCTACCATCAATATTATCTGCATAGGCGAACTAGTGAAATTAATAAAACAAAATGGTGAAAGTGCAACTTAAAGAGTAAATATTTTGTGATTTTTAAGGTCCTACTTTGGTTTATGGAGTGTCCAACAACAAGTTTACATACATACACAGTGTAAAAACACTTTCATTTTCTAATAATAGGCAGTTATTGTTACCTTACTTCTTGACTGACTCTCAAATGATTTGTTTGGTGATTCATCCGTCTAATCCCCTCCTTTCTGTCTGCCTACTCTGATCTGATTGGTCAGATGGTCTAGTCTGCTGTAATTGGTCTACCGTAGGGATGCTCATTTCGGTTAATTTCCATAGCCGAGAACCGACACTCGTTATCCGAACATTAATCGTTAACCGATAAGATTTTAATAATAAATTGGAATTTAAAAAATACATGCTGCGTCTCATTTCGAAGGCTGCGTCCTCCGGAGGTTGCGTTTGTCCGCCGCATATGCCTTCGCATGCGACATCCGGAGGACGCAGCCTTCGAAATGAGACACAGCTACAGTTGACGAGGGTCTGTGACACGTTAAATATACAAACATTTTTTTCACAGATTTATTTTAACATGTAAACAGCAGCATAACGAATACATCAACAACAGCACCAGCACAGGCCCACCTCAATCCAAAGCTTGGAGTTTTTATTTAATAAAGTAACATGTTTACGTGTTGTGGTGACAGTCTGGAGCTTGTTGACAATTAGACCCGAGGCAGAAAACACCCTTTCAGATGACACGGATGTCCCGGGAATGCAGAGATAACGCCTCGGGAAGCGCGTCACATTTGCTTTCCACCAGCCAGTCTAGCTAAACATATAAATCCGATCTGCTATACCACCCACAATACAAACATTATTTTTTACTTATTCATATTTCACATTCGTATTTTTACGTCACATCTAAAAGAAGGCAAGGAAACCACTGGTCGCGCCGTTTTCTTCTCCTTTCCAAAGCGCATGGGCAGCCGATGCTAGGCATCCATGAGATAAGTTTATGTAAAGGATAAATTGATGGCTAGCACCGAAATTCCCTTGCAGTAGCTCCGCTATTAGCTTTGCTGAGCCGTAGACACGCCGGGAAGACAGAGAATGTCACAGAGCATTGCGAGCGCTATTGTCTCGTGTCTACATTTAAAACAAAGAACTTGAGCTTGAGCAAGGCTGCCAGTGGCACTCCGTTTGGAGGAGTAAAGCCCTGACAAATGTGGCCTCAAAAATCAGATGAATTACACGTGTCCTGTTTCGTCAAGTGATTTGCGTGATCGGATTTTAATCTGTCTCGAAAACGTTTCGGAGGGCATTTACACCTAGTCCCACGCATCTGCATGCTCCGTGAGTTAATGCTTAGCATGTTTTTCTTTCACCATACAGAAAACTAAAAGCATGTACGAATTAATAGTTATTTAAAAACGTATTATTATATAATTTTTATTATTAAAAAAATATTATTAATATTATTAAACTTAAAATAAACATACCTTTTACATTGTTTAACTGATAGTATTAACCGGTCAAAATTTTAACGATCAGTTAACGGTTAAACAGTCAATATGAGCATCCCTAGTCTACCACGTGCAGTGTCGCAAATGGAACGTAGGCGGGCATTACACTGAGTGACGCAAATCCGACCCGGAACTGAAATTAGAACGACAGACGACTCGTTCGTGTGATTCTGAGTCGACTCCTTTTTTCTCAAGCCAATAACTTTGTTATTCGTTTACTTTCTGCTTTACAACTTGGCAGACTGCTTACATTCACACACATTACACACGGCATGAAATGTAATTTTAAGGACATTGTAATATGTACTCTTTAATGAAAATAAATAACTTGGTCAAATGTGGCTTTGTCATTTGTATTTATTATTACAGATTCATAATTTCTGATCTGCTTGAATATATAAGTGCTCACACCATGAGAAATTTACGTTTAGAAAGCAGTGGTGTATCCAGGGGCGGGGCCATAGGGGACTTGCTCCCTCTGAAAGATAATTTGTGCTCTGGTTGCTGGGACCGGCCTGACGGCGTAGCTCCGCCCACAATTATAAATAGACTCGACGGGTTATTATACAAATATTTTATTGATTAAAGTGTTGTTGTTTTATTGCTTTTAATGTAAGTACAAACAATAGTTTAACAACCAAAATCCTGGAAAAAAATATGTTCATGATACTTAATAAGCTTGATTGACAGTTGTGTTAGCCACTTAGAAGTTCTTGGCTGTTCTTTCGTGGGTTTGTTTGTGTTAAATCCAGCCTGAAAATCTGCCATTCGATCAGCAAGATAATGCAAAACAAAACTTGTAAAACCTCTTTGACACGTAAGTGACAAGTAACAGTTGCAATACGAGCTTGTGCGGTGGTTTGTCGTCATTATTTTGACAGCTGATAAAAGTTCATGTCTGTGTGTTTTGTATTGAGATGAGTTAAACAGACATGCATTAGCCCCTAAGCGCGAGTACAGACGTCAAGTTTGCCTCAACGTGTCAGTCAGTCAGAGTTAAAGCAAGCTGTTTCATGCAATCAATCTGACACAACGAGGGGTAAACATCGATATAACAATAAATGTAACTAGAAATGTGAGCACTGAGATATTTGACTTTTTTACAAACAGGCATTTATAATACACTGTCCATAATAGTAATATATAATATCTGTACTAGGCTATTTACCATAGTAAATACGTTTTTTTTTTTTTTTTTTTTTTTTTTTTTTTTTGCATTTTCACTTTTAAAATGTACATATAAATGTTTGTCTAACATAAATTTCAGCACGTCTTCTGTAATAAGTTAGGCTACATCTAAAACGAAGACAATTCCCTGGAGATGTCATTAACAGTGTAGCTTGTGCAACCATAAACATATCCAGGCAATAATGCACGAGACTGAACCCGTGCGCTTAAAACTACAACTTTATATCGTAAACGAAGGCTACACTATTTACGACACTCGATGTATATTTTATATTAAAACCCACAAATAACGTTTTTTTCTCGTGCAAAGCGCCGTGTTGCACTTCTTCTGTAATTTTTGCAGTTCCACAGTCTTAACACCAGATGGCAAAAGACTTCAATGTTGTTTATGCTTTTGACGTCTACAAATAACCACATATAGTAATATACTTTTTTGCATGACTGGGATAAAGTTAGTTGGACGTTGGACGTTCTATAGTCGTGAATTTGGGGACCGTCTCTAAAGTTACATACAAAAGCTCAATAGCATTTAAAGGGAATGACTTACAGCCACAAAACTTACTGTACTGTGTTCATGTGTGTGTACTCTATGAAGCACACCTTTTAGATTTTTGATATTTATTATAATAAACCGTCAAATTATATGTAAATATTCCTATGTATTTCACTACTGTATGGACTCATACACAAAAATACCATTTTTAAAGCTCAATAGCATTTAAAGGGAATGACTTACAGCCACAATATTTACTGTACAGTGTACACACACATGAACACAGTACAGTAAGTTTTGTGGCTGTAAGTCATTCCCTTTAAATGCTATTGAGCTTTTTAAAAAATATTTTAATGTGTATGTAACTTTAGAGACGGTCCCTAAATTCACGAATATCGAACGTCCAACGTAAAACCAACTTTATCCCAGTCCATGCACTACAACCTAAGAGGCAGATACTGAAGTGATTATTATGATATTGTAAATACAATATATTATAGGCCTACTATTTATTTCATTTAGCGTTTTATGCCGTTAGCAGATGTGACGAAATGTAATTAAAAAGGGGAAGATTACCTGAGATGTTTGATGGTGGAAAGATGCTGCTAAGTATTTTTATTGAATTTAAATTTTATTATTAATATTATTGTTAGTATTTTTATAAGGAAATATTTTATTTTAGTTTCTTTTATAATGTAGTTACTGTCAAATCACACGTACGCGCACACACACACACACACACACACACGGACACACATTCCATAGACTTCCATTGATTTTATATCAGGCTCATGATATATTCTATCCCATAACCTTAGCCCAACACCTAAACCTAATAATCACACAAACATGTTTAGACCGAATGATGAGCATTTTTATTTAGCGAGGACCAGTCAAATGTCCTCACAGCTGGGTTGTAATGATAATTCACTGTATAACTGAGGACATTTGGCCCTCACAAATATAACTGAACCTGCACACACACTAATACAGGTGAGCGTGAAGTCATGTGACTGGTGCTACCTGTTTGGTTACTTTTCACTTGTGTACCGAGACTCTTCCTGCTCTCGTGAAGGAAAGAATGAAAGAATCATCTAAACATGAAGAAACCATGACATTCAGGTATTCATTTTAATGTTTGTGATATGAGTGCATTTGTCAATATTAGACGTAAAATATTTCAACGAGTTCAATTACAAACGCAATACATGCCTGAACGAGAAAAGTTTCACTTTCACCTGTCACCGAACCGACTCTGTGCAATAACAATCACTTTAATGTTAGGTATCATTAAAATCTTTATTTAGCATGTACAGCAAAGTATATTTTACACCATTGGAGACTCGACACTTTTCTGTCTGACAATTAATAACTCGGCAGACGACTTAAAGTCTAACGGCCGGTTCACACCGAATGCGTAAGCAGTGCATAGGCGGAGTGGGAGCGCGTGTCCATCGTCCTTTCACACCGGCAGCATATGCACCGCGCTGCCTGTGTTTTTTCAGAAGGTTATGATGACAGTGGGGTTCAGAAAGTACACTGACAACGTAATGCGTTTGTTATACATTTATTTGCATTTCAATGAGTAAAATAAGTATTTGATCCTCTACCGTCTGAATTCTGTCTCCAACAGATTGATTATGTGCCTATATGGACCACAGATTAGTCCTGTCGCTTTAAGAAAGTACTCCTAAATCAGCTTGTTATGTATATAAAAGATGCCTGCCAACAGAATCTGTATCTTCCATTCAACCTCTCCACCACCATGGTCCAGACCTAAGCTATCAAATGATGTCAAGGACAAGACTGTAGACCTGAACAAAGCTGGAATGGGCTTCAAGAACATCAGACACAAGCTAGGTGAGAAGGAGACAACTGTTGGTGCGATTATTTGGAAATCAAAGAAATACTAAATAAACATCAACCGCCCTTGGTCAGGAGCTTCCTGCAAGATTTCCCCAATGGGGTGAAGATCATCCTAGAACTACACGGAAGAAGCTTGTAAATGTTTTCCAGTCAGTTGGGACCACAATTACCAAGCAAGCCGTTGGTAACACACTATGCCATAATAGATTGAAATTCTGCTACACCCGCAAGGTCCTCCTGCCCAAGAAGGCCTGTCTGGTTCATCTGAAGTTTGCCAATGAACATCAAAATGATTCAGAAAAGGCTTTGGAGAAAGTGCTGTGGTCAGATGGGACCAAAATTGACTCTCCGTGTTTTGGAGGGAGAGAAATGGTGACTATGAGCCCAAGAGCACCATCTCTACCGTTAAGCACTGGGTTGGTAACATTAAGCTTTGCGGCTTTTTCTCTGCTACCGGTACAAGATGACTTCACAGCATTGAGGGGCTGAGGGACGGGGCCATGTCGTGGATGGACCTTCAACATGACTGTTACGTGCCTGATGTAAACTTGATGTTAACTGGCATGCTCAATAACATTTACATGAGACAGCTGAGGTGCGGGAGACTAAAGACACTGAAACAGGAGTACACCACAAATGTTTGTTGTTTTATTGTGGCATGTGAGTAATAATAAATAAGAGTGCTGCCAAAACAAAGAAATCAATAAAAAGAAAAAACTATTATTAACTAAACCCCCATCCCTCTAAACTCACTAGCAAAAGAAAATACAGAAACAATACCGAAGTCTTCAGCGTATCACGACGCCCAACTTAACTACACTAACTAAATAAACAAACATACATGGGAGGCAAGCCACTCAGAAGACTATACTAACAAAGAAAGAAACTATCTTAAATAAAGTTGACAAAGATTCAAGATGAGGAGGTACACAACTTTAAAACAACAACCTCACATAATAACTCACAGCCCTGGCGACACACTTCCATGATGTAATACTTGACTTGGTGAGAGCCTGGAGTTAGCACACAAGCTTTTATACAGCATAACACGAATTTGCAATCAGCAAGCAAATAGACAGTTCTCTCGAGGCATCAAGACTCAAAGATCGATGAGACCAGTACAACTTGTGGCCTTAAATCCCTCCAGCGCATCAGTGGATTGGCCAAACGTCATGTCGTCATAACGATGAGTGCCAGTAGAGCCAGCCAATGAGCACGAACCTAGACACGGCGTAAAGAACACACACGAAAACAAAAAGGTAGAGAAAAAAAACAATACACACACACACACATACACACACACACACACACACGTGGAATGTAACAATGACAAAGACCCAAGACAACCAAGGAGTGGCTCAAGGAGAAGCACATGTCCTAGCCAGTCTCCAGACCCTAGTCCTATAGAGCATCTGTGAAGGAGGCTAAAATTTCAAGTTGCCAAGCGACAACCAAGAAACCTTAAAGATTTAGAGGGGAGTGGACCAAAATGTCTCCTGACACGTGTGCAAACCTGGTGACCAGCTATAAGAACCGTTTTACCTCTGTGCTTGCCAACAAGGGTTTCTCCACTTAGTACAAAGTTATGTTTTGCTCGGGGATCAAATTTATTTTACTCAATGAAATGCAAATGCAAATCAACATGTAACTTTTACATAATGTGTTTTTCTGGATTTTCTGGTTTAAATTCTGTTTCTATCAGTTAAAATAAACTTACCATAAAAATTCCAGACCCTTCATATCTTTGTAAGTAGGCAAACTTACAAAATCAGCAGGGGATCAAATAATGATTTCCCTCACTGTAAGCATAACATGTAAGATACTTGTAGTGTTATAAATCCTTTAAATGTGCTGTTGTGGTTTTGACCAAAAAACTCCCGGCAAAAGTGTTTTTGAAAGTCATGGCGACTGTTAAAAACACACTGTAAACCCGGATAAGTTGGCAAATAATTTTGATTACTGTTAAGTTAAAGTTCATAAGAAATCTTAGTTAGTGCGACTTAAATATTTAATTTATCCTTTTTATGAAATTAAGTAGACAGAACTTAAACAAATAAGTATCAAAATTGCATTTTTAAGTTAACTAAACTAAATTCTTTCGGTTTCATTATTTTGCATATTCCTTAGTCTTAATATGCATAAATCAAACACCTTGATTTATGCAATCCAAAATGAGCAAGAAGAGACTGATCTCAGAACTGGCATTAGAACAGTTACTGCTCACTGGTGACATAACACATGTTACAGGTGAAATGTAGCTTCGCAGAGACTAGGCACATGCACCACTCTTCTAAACAATGGTAACCACAAAACTGAAAAATATGTCAAACTCTTCTAAATATCTAAGAGAAGTGAACATTAGACACTAACGAGTCTTTAACTTTACTAAAAACATATAAAATAATCATATATTTTTTTATTTACTCTCCTAATGCAGTCTGACACAAAGCATGCTGGGAATTGGGAATCCTTCTTGACCAATTGTTGAATTAACATGTTTAAATTAAGTAAGGAGGAAATAAAAATTTTGAGTTTTATTCAAGTTAATCAAAAATAATCATTATACTTTACTCAAAAGTAAAAAAAGTGTTTCACGAACTAAAATATTTAAGTAAGTAGAACTTTTTTATAAAATTAAGTTTACATTAGTTAATCTGTTTGATTATTTTGAACATTTGGGTTTACAGTGCACATTAGACACCACTTACATGGTTTAAAGGTAAAAGTGTTACTTTTTCCTGTCAATCCATGTGGATTTTATCTGTAAAGAATGCACTGTCGCTTTAATTGAGTTTGAGAAGCGCAGCAAAAATAGACTCGGTGCTGAAATGATCGCTGCACTGCTTCTTACGAGCCGCTTCTGATCCGCGAGCATGCAATGTCATATGAATGCTCTCATCTGTTAACATGTGCGGCGAAAAACATTTGCGCTGCTTACGCGTGCGGTGTAAAACGGGCGTAATGTGTGTTTCATCAGTATGTGTGTTCACTGTGAATGAAACCTCTATAATCTGAGCATTGTAGGAAAACGTCTTTAACGTTTAATGCCTTAAACTCCATAAAGTAGAAACAAACCTTGGTAGAAGCAACACTTGCCTGGAGGGGACGGGGGTGTTTTCACTGGCTATGAGATCATCTGAAGATTAAATAAAGACACTCAGTACATGAACATGTCCAGCACTGACAGCACAGGTGAGATACACTATTTTCTATGGATATTTCACACTGTACTTCATCTCAGAGATAAATATCAGTTTGATGCGTTTGTTTCCTGCAGTGTCTGTTCACAATCCTGCTCGCAGGAGAAGAGGCAGCAATCCCATTGATATTCCTAATAGTACGTTTTTACAACGTCATTTCCCAGTTTTATTGTGTTCAAAAAAGTGTAAAATTTAACCTGAACTGCATCTCCTGGTGAGTTTTGTTTTGAGAAGCTTGAGTTTTCATAACATGTTACAGATGACATGTATTGCATGATTGAGTGATGTTGATGAGTGTAAAGAGTAAATTATGGAGTTTAAATAGACCCAAAACTCACGCGCATGGAATCCGCACGCACACGCGCAATGCAAACGCGCATAATGATAACCATGCACGGAAAGCTGCTCCGTGAGGGCGCATGTAAACTCCGCGAGCGAGCAGAACAGTATCCGCAAGCGGAAAATTCTCTCTATTCTCTCTATGCTCTCGCAAGTGCTCAACACTTGCTTGCTTGTTGAGTTGACTTCTGAGACTTTGGAGGCGGGACAATGGCAGACTTCTGCGATCCTTTGATTGGTCACTTTTAACATGCACTCACAGGTCAGAGACTGTAGGTATCTTACCCGTTGTACAGACGTCTTAATTTGGCACAACACGATACTTTTTTCCGTTTTTTAAACTTGGGTTACAGAATTATGTATGCCCTTGGCTTTGGATCTACATATTTGGCATCTTGACAGGAAGTTAGAAATAAATACTTTGGTATGTGTATTCATAATTGCTTTTGTATTGTTTTTATTTTCATGAAATTGTTATAAAATGAGAATGAATAAATGGCTACAGCAGTATAACTCAAAGCACAGGTTATTATAAATTACAATATGATGTACTCTCTAAAATTGAATTTAAATCATTTGTTTGTTTTGCTTTATTTGTTTTGAAAATATTAAAACGGGCTATGCCAGTAAACGGATATTAGATAACTCAAATTTAATGACTACAGGAGACATTTAATTATATTATTATAGTATGTTTTAAATAGGTCATACATGACATGTAAGATTAACTACTATATTATATAGCATAATTTTTGTTGACAGATGTAAGAAATCAAAATGTCACTTGTACTCTGTACTCAGACATGTAATCTGTAGGTGACTGCATGTAGGTGAGTGCATGTTAAAAGTTACCAATCAAATGAGCGGAGACATGCAGATGTCTCCGCTCATTTTATTGGTAACTTTTAACATGCATTGTCCCGCCTCCAAAGTCTCAGAAGTCAACTCAACGAGCGAGCAAGTGTTGAGCAGTTGTGAGAGCATAGCCTCTGCTCGCGGACTGAGTTTTTGCTCGCGGAGCAGAAATGCACGCGAGTGAGGATTATTTTCCGCTTGCGGATACTGTTCTGCTCGCTCGCGGAGTTTAAATGCGCCCTCGTGGAGCAGCTTTCCGCGCGTGGTTATCATTATGCGCGTTTGCGCGCGGATTCCATGCGCGTGAGTTTTGGGTCTATTTAAACTCCATAGTGAATGTGTGTTTGTTGTGTTGCAGTGAGGATTGTTGTGTTGGGTAAAGATGTGTCAGTAAACAGTGGAGTAGGAAACTTCATATTAGGAAGATCAGCGTTTGAGAGTGAATCTCCTCCAGATGATCATCAGTGCTGTGAGAGAGTCCGAGGAAAACACATGACACTCATCAACTGTCCTCATCTGCTCCAGCACAACCTCTCATCCCATCACATCACACAGACACTGAGAGAGTGTGTGTCTCTGTCTCATCCAGGACCTCACGTCATCATTCTCATCTTTAAACATGATGATGAGTGTTCAAGAGAAGATCAAGAGCACGTGCACATGATCCTCAACTCTTTCTCTGACAGTGTTTATGAACACACACTGGTGTTGACCACACACGACTCACCACACACTCATGTCAATGACATTATACAAGAAATTATAGACAAATGTCTTAACAAACACTACAGACTGGAGAGAAACAGCTCCCCTTCTGAATTTAAAGAGACATTAGAGAATATTGTGCAAATGAACAGTGGACGACATCTGATGTGTGAAGAACATGAAGAATCTCTCACAGTGATGCAGCAGACAGAAGAAAGAGGTGAGTTTAATATATTTTATTAAATAAAAATGAGCAAACGTTTATTATTTTAATCTTGCTCTTCTAACACTTTCAGATGTTGTGAAGCTGAATGTGGTTGTGTGTGGAAGTGACAGAAGATTAAAAAGCTTCATCTCAAAGCTGATGTTGAATGAGAGCAGCAGAAGATCAGACAAGAGATCAGATTGTGTGCTGATGAAGAGAGAGATGGAGGTGTGTGGAAGTCTGATCAATCTGCTGGAGCTTCCAGCTCTCTTCAACACGTCACTGTCAGATGATGAACTGACACGTCAAACGCTCTGCTGTCTGTCTCTCTGTCATCCTGGAGCTCACGTGTTCCTCCTCATCGTTCCTGTTGGTCCACTGACTGATGAACACAAAGCTGAAATGCAGGAGATGCACAGAATATTCAGCTCAAGAATCAGAAATCACATGATGATCCTGATAATGCAGAAGTCTGAAGACACAACAGCAGAACTGGATGACGTCACACAGTCGGTTATTAAACGTTATGCAGCTCAAGGTCATTTCTTTCATCCAAACACACAAGTGTCCACATTACTGGAGAGAATTCAGCAGACGGTAGAAGATAACAGAGGAGCTTCTTTCACTACACAAACATTTTTAGATGAGCAGATGAAGAAGATGAAAGATGAAGAAACAAAGAGAAAAATCAACTTACCAGGTAAAATAATAAATGATTGTTACCTGTCAATGAAGTTGAGAGATTGGATATATTTTTGCACAACCAGAATGTTACACAGATCTTGTTTATTCAATATCTTGATAGAAAGAAATGAAGAGTTTATTTCCTAAATGAGATAAGTGAAAAATCATGTTTATTTTATGTGCATTCCAATTAAATTCAATCAAACTGCAGTTGGTTTGTTTTGATTTAAGCCATAATAACTCAACAAAATACAGCTAAGTCAAGAAGAACCGTGGCCTTACCATCTGATTGTGCTGAAGCGCTTTCTTGCAAAGGGGTTTCATCAAATGATATCTTCAAATTATATTATCATGCCATTACAGTACCACACAAACTGATGTCATTGTTTTTCTCTTTGCTAAAGTTAACGTTGACAAGGGTCTTCAAATATTGAAGCTTGATTTTCTTTCAAACTCCCCATGAAAATAAAATGGACACTGTTTACTTGTCTTGTGGTGAACAATTCATCTGTGGAAGTCAATCCACCAAAAAACAAATTTGTATTCTAGTCTTACTGAAAACTTGATCATGTACTTCTGCTCTGGAGTGGCGATCCATCTCGGATTACTTCTATTTGATGGTTTGAGCAGAACATCCATTCATTATTCTGTTTTACGGAAGACAGTCGCAACGTCTGCATGACCTTTCATGTGCAAATCATACAACATATGTGTCACATCAGATTTATAAGTGATATATTTTCTTCTTCTAGGTTCAAGAGAGATCACAGATGAGGTGAGGATTGTGCTGTTGGGTAAGACTGGAGTTGGGAAGAGTGCCACAGGAAACACAATCTTAGGAAGAGAAACGTTTCTATCAGACGTATCTCAAGAGTCAATAACTAAAGAGTGTCAGAGAGAAACAACTGAGATCAAGAAGAGATTCATCACTGTGATCGACACTCCAGGACTGTTTGATACCGAACTGAGTCAAGAAGAGATTCAGAGAGAAATGACCAACTGTATCTCCATGATTCTGCCTGGACCTCATGTGTTTATCGTTGTGTTGAGTTTATCTCAACGCTTCACTCAAGAGGAGGCTACAGCAGTGAAGATCATTCAGGAGACGTTCGGAGAAAACTCTTTCATGTACACCATGGTGCTCTTCACCAGAGGAGATGATCTGAAGAAGAAAACTATTGAAGAGTGTTTGGGAAAACCTGCATCTCCTCTGAGAAACCTGATAGAAGAGTGTGGAAACAGATATCATGTGTTCAATAACGCTGAGACTGAAGACCGCACACAAGTTTCTGATCTACTGGAGAAAATAGATCACATGGTGACAGCAAACGGAGGCAGTTACTACTCATGTAAGATGTTCAGAGAGATGGAGAGAGAAAAACAAGAGGAGCAAGAGAGAAAGATGAGAGACGAGATTAACAAAGAACGAGACGCTTTTGAAAGCGAAATAGGGGAACTAAAGAAAGAAAATAAAGATCTCCAGGTGAAATATGACAAACTGAGAATGTGAGGAATGTGAGAAAGGGAAACAGGAGGAAACAGGTGAACAAGTGAAGCTCTTGAAAGAAGAGCGTGAAGATCAACTGAACAGAAGAACAACAGATATGAATGTCCTCCCTCAATCACATGCTGCAGAACAGGTGAGATTCATGTCACTTTTGTGTGCTTTTTCATGTTTGTTATTGCAAGAAACAATTCTGCATAGAAACATGGTAAAGAGTTTGAAAAACGAACTCTGGAACAAGCCGAAACACCAATGGTGGCCCACGTGACAGTGCGTGTGTTACTCGTTCTTGTTATGTTGAGTGTAGATTTACTGCAACACTATGACCAGCGGAGACACATTTACACATACCATACTGCTAAGTCTGTAAATGACACTGACGCCTCGTACCAACAAAAGACACAATTTGCTGATTAAGATGCTAACAGATGTTTGGAAAAGCCAGCGGTCCTGTTCCAAATGGCACACTTGATGTGAGCTTGGGTACTGTTTGTACATGTGCCTGTGAACTCTGCGGGACCGGATGTTGTTGCTTTTTAGATGACCTGCACCACAAATGTGTAATAAAATGTGAACTGTGGGAGGTGAACAGTACAGTTTTTTTATTAATAGCCCAATATACCGTATGCCTATTGACAATTAAAAATCAATACTTTCATGAGACCATCACTGCTACTCCTCTTTAACTGAAATAATAATGGTTCCTGTGGCATATAAATGGGCTGATAAAAAGCAGCATCAATTTTAAAGAGAGGAAAACTATTTGAGAAGTATTGATGATTTTTGACTAAAGTATTGATGAAAATGGACTGTTTTTTACTTTAATTCAATGCCATACAGTTTATTTTTAGAATAGCTCAACATAATTTGTCAATACATGAATGAAACAATTCAAACTTTGCAATAAGGTTGTATTTGTTATCAATTACTTAATGCATTACAATAGCTTACATGAAGTAACAATGAACAATGTTTCTACAGCATTTATTTATCACCTAACATGAATAACTTCAACTAACGTTACCAAGAGTAATAGATGTTGAAAACAATTGTCCATGACTAATTTGAACAAATACAACTGTATTGTAAGTGTTACCTATAAATAATGCAAGATAGTGTATCTGACAGAGATTATCCTCGTTCTTGACGTGTGCAGCTAATTATAAATAAAATAATTGTCGATTCTTTGTTTAATTGGCTTGTTGCTTGCATCTCTAAGAGTCTGTTTACACTACAACGACGAAGTAGAAAACAGAAAAGTTTTTACTTTGCGTTTTACAAAAGTTGAAAACATTGTCAAACCGATCTGCGTTTACATGGATCTGTAAAAACATTGCATTTCTCATGCCAGGCCAGTGGATGGCGACGTCTCTGTGTAAAGAAACACAACGTGCCTGCGCACATACGCATACCCTGTTTTAAGCCAAAAGCGCTTTTAGTAAAATTTGTATGTTTTTTTTGGCATGTATGTGTGTTTACAGTTTGTGTATATAAATATGTCTCCGCTGGTCGTAGTGGTGCAGTAAATCTACTTTTTGCTGGAGAAATGTTAAAAAGTATGTTGCGTAGCACAAACACATGGTAGGTACGGAGGCCGCCATTATTGTTTTGGGAGTACTTGAGCATGCCTACAGCAGTGTTGCCAGATTGGGTGGACGATTTCCAGCCCAAATAATTACAGACAAATGTTTATGTTCATATGTCCAGTCCAGTCAGTAACAATAAAGGTGTTTGCAAATGTGCGATCATGTTCAGGGCAGGGGTAACGTTAGTAGCCCAAACAGGGCGTTACAAATTGCCCTTATTGTAATCCGTCAAAATGACGGACGGCCTTCAGATTTTTCCATCACTGGTAAAAAAATCTGTCAATGACGGAGAATTTTCGGTTAACCCGACCTCTGAGCTATATGTTCAAACTCTAGGTCCTTTACGCGCTAAAACCCTGCACTCACGAGTTATCACATCCAATAACGGCTGCGTTAAGGAAAAATGTGTTGATGAATACACAGTTGATGAAGCAGCCCAAATTTTGTCCACCCGCCCAATGTGTTTTTCTCCGGTCTAACCCAATCAAAAGAAGCCCAATTAATCTGGCAACACTGGCCTACAGACTGAACACATAATACGCATGCATATGACGTCTTCATTGTCGAAAAATGCCAGCTTCAGGGTTTACACGGAGTTGATAACACGTCATTTTCAAGAACATGCACTTTGAAACCCGTTTTCAAACGTTTGCGTTTTCAGTCCCCCAAAATGCCATTGTCGTGTAAACAAACAAATAGATCTACTGTATACAACTAGATGCTGCTTCTATGGACCGCTATACGTAGGTCGTCAATCTGTGATGGGAGCCGATTTGTGTTGACAGGTTTGCAGTTTTCTCATTGGATTTGGTTACTTTTAAACTGATGATGCGGGTTGTTTTTCCGCATTTTAGTAGTGGAAGGATTTTGTCATCTTATGGTGATTTTATTTATGAATGTTAAGTTCTGTTATTTGGACTAGGGATATTAGGCTCGTGATGAATGGTTTTGTTTCACAGATCTGGCAACCCCGTCGGTCTGTTAACATGAAGAGCAAGCTGATTATGCGTTTGCAACTACAGTAGTTATACACGTGTATGATTATGAAAACTTATTTACGGTTGTGTAAACTCAAACATTATATTTGCTAAACTAAACCATGACAACAACAAAAGGGTATTCCATTTTTCGGGAATTTAAATCCCCGTAGTTAACGCATAAAATGTTTTCTGTTTTTAGTTGAAAACATTCTTGTGTCCTTAATGGTATAGACATCTAAAGCAGCTCAAAACTCAAAACAATTAGAAAGTGTTTAAGACTATCAATTATTCACATTTTTATGTTTGTTTTCCATCTACAAGATTACAGCATACAGCAAACTGGAGACTGCATACAGCGAGTGGTCCTGGACTCTTCGCAGTGCCATGCTGGAAATTGAGAACAAACTACAAAATAAAATATTCAGTGACGCAACTGATGAAATCCAGGAAACTGATCTTAAAACAGAACTGAAGGAGAAAAGTGATAAAGTGGAAAAATCTATGTCAGAATTCTTTGAAAAATATCAAGATATTTCAATTCAGATGAAAACCTCTTTAGAGACAAAAATCAAAGAGCTTCAAGAACACATTGTGATAGAAATGAAAAGGAAATTAAATGAGATCATCATTCAGCATCAAGATCTGAAGAAAGAGATGGATGCTCAGAAAACACATCATGAAAACACTCTCTTTGAAAGGAGCAAAGAACTTGCATTAAAACTTAAAGACAAGGCAAATGATGAAGATTCTTTGAAGACGGAGTTTGATCTTTTTTGGGATGAGAGTGTGAAGAAGATCATCAAAGAAACGTCTCCAATCAAACACATTGACGTACTGAGAGATGTGAAAGAGGTTCTCAGTGACTTCTATGAAAGTGTCCATGTAGACACCTGGAACAACATCAGTAATATTTTCACTGTGCAGAGTTATTCAGATTATGTAAAGTCAAAAAAATCTAGTGGATTTACAGGACCTGCTAAAAATGTCTTAAAAGCAGCTCAAGAAAAGTTTGGGTCAGTTCTGTCTAAAGAGGACGAAACCAAAATAAGAACCTTAATCACAGATGTTTCTTACCATATAGATGAGATGATTAAATCGTTTAATATATCAAAGATGGGCTACAACATCAGCTACATTCAACAACTCACAAGTTACATCAAGAAGAGAATCAGAAGATATGAGGGAAGACCAGTGAAATATGTGTTCAGGAGAGAATTCTTCATAGATTTGGTGTTTTCTATATTTACGAGAGTAGAAAACACATTCACCGACCAACACAGAATGTTCAGAGAAGCCAGAGATCCTGATCTCTATCTGAAGAAGAAGAGAGGAGAATACTATAGTGTTTTCCAGAAATACTGTCATGGAGCAACATCAGCGGCTATTTTTGGTGAGATCATCTGTCAGAAACTGAAAGAACCCATTGAACAGAGTGTCTACAAACAGACCGCCAGAGATTTAGCAGATGAGATGAGATCAAACTGTCCATCACTGAGAGGAAACAGATCAAATCTGGAGAAACACATCCTGACGAGACTGGCAGAAGAGGAGAACTTTGACAAATACATGGACTACATTCATGATCCCAGAGATCACTTCAAGAGTTTCATCAGAGATGAAGTGAGTCAGTACATCAGAGATCAGTTCAGTGTCAGTGTTGAGCTCAAGATGAGTCAGAACATTGAACTCCTGCAGAAGAAGATCATGACAGCAGCACATGAATCTACTCAACATGTTGAAGAGAACAGAGGAGATGTTGATGTGTGGTTGAGGTTTTTCACACAGAAGCTCTCAGATGTTCTGATATTCTCTGTGAAGGACTTCAGTGGAGTCAACCATGATGACGTTGATGATTTCAAACTTCTAGAAGATGTGATAAGAAAAGAACTTCCTTCAATAATGTCTGACATCAGGAGTAGATTCAACTCAACATTTCCAGTAAATCTGGAATATAAGGACAGAGCAGATGAGATTCTGATTGATCACTTCTGTCGATGCTGTTGGGTTCAGTGTCCGTTCTGTAATGCCACCTGCACAAACACAATACCAAACCATGATGGAGATCACAGTGTTCCTTTCCATTGTGTTAATGGACAGAATGGCTGGTTTTACAAGAAGACAACAAACTTAAGTATCAACATCTGCACATCATCAGTAGCAGGCGATGGATATTTTTATCCGAATGCCTCAGATGACAAAGTCCCCTGGAGAGAATACAGAACAGCAGGAGGAGTTTATGCTGAATGGAGCATCACCCCTGACCTCACTGAACTGCCCTACTGGAAATGGTTTGTGTGCAGATTCCAGAAAGATCTGGAAAGACATTATAATCGAACATTCCAGGGTCAAGGTAAAATTCCAGATGAATGGAGAAAAATCACAAAAAAAGAAGCCATTGAGAGTTTGGATAAAAATTTAGAATGAAGCATCTAGGTAATTTAATGTGTCAGATTACAACAAAATGTGCCGTTCCTAAATTCATCTTGTATCTGAACTTGACAGGACTGTGCACTTTAAAGGATCAGTTCAGTTCAGATATTAAATTAGTCTATACCCCTCAAGCCGTCCCAGGTGTATATTACCTTCTTCTTTAAGAGGACCACTATCTGACTTACATTGAATAATATCCTAGATCTTCCCTGTTTGGTAATGGTAGTGGATAGCAGCCAAGTTTTTGAAGCTCCAAAAAGCGCATATATTCGTCATAAAAACAATCCATAATCCGGGAGTTAACACAAGTCTTCTGGAGCAAAAATATTGGTTTTAAATTAAAACTATAATCTATGGCTTCCAGCAGTACAATATGCGCATTCACGAGAGAGTCGAGTTCCGACTCTGAATGCTGACCTCTTACCCGACACACTTTAAAGGGGTCGTATGGCGTGGACACGTGTTTTTCTGTGTCTTTGGTGTGTTATAAGTCGCTCATGCATGTATTAGACACGTAAAACTGCAGAAATGAAAGTGTGGGAACAAAAGAGTCATTCTATGTAAAAGTGAATGCTCACCCAGACCTGCCTGAAACACCTCGTGTAGCCACACCCCCACAAATCTACGTCAGTTGGTGGTCTGATTGGACTAAGACCGCCCAAATGTAGACGCAAGTAAGGTGGGCATACCTGTCAGTACAATTGAAGAGGAACCTGATGCTCCAAATATGGTCAGAGGCGTTACACGCTTGCAGTATTCCACCAATCACTACACACTGGTGAACTGACCAATCACAGCACACCTCGCTTTTCAGAGCCACGAGCTTTGTTACAAATCTGTGTGTTTCAGAGAGGCGGAGCAAAGAGGAGATACAAACATGCACGGTGTGTGGAGAATACAGCGTTTATCAACCTTAAATCCTGTAGACACATTACATTACATCTAAAACAAACCATAATATTCCTTTTAGCCGTGTCATATGACCCCTTTAAAAGTTCCTTTGCTTACAGAGCCCTGTAAAACAACATGTACTTTTTGTTAAAAGTACATGTCAGGGAAGCAACAGAATTCGGATCAAAATGAAAAAAGGTTTTAACAGACTCAACCAGCAAAACATGACAGACACTCGAACAACAATCTGACAGCAGTTGAGTACTCGGGTACTGATGGGGCAGAGCAGCGAGCAGCGAGAGGTGATTCAACTCAGGGCTGCAACGTCACTTCAGGCTGAAGATAACAAAAGGCGAGGCATGGGAACCAAACTGCAAAAACTTGATAAGACATGGTTGGAAAGTATGGCTTGGGCATGAAGATAACACAAAAAAACAGTCTGACGCACACAGGACAAGAGAAACAGGGAATGTAAAGGGGACAAACGAAAGCCGAAACAAACTCACACTTAGACACGACACCTGACAGTACGAGTCACTCATCAAATTGAGTTCATTGAAAAACAGTGAATGGATATTTTCATATAGATTTGTCATCAGTTTTATGGTAAATTGCATGTCGTTTAATTGTTGTTTATAGCACTTATAGTTTTGAATGTGTGCACCATCTCTATACTCTATTGTCAACATCAATCTACTGTATAGAAAGGCCACTTGTGACGAGCTTTAATTCGTCAGGTGGCAGCTGTATAATGTTGCTTAACTGAATATCATAAAGTACAAAGCACTCAATGTTGTCATATCATATCATATCATATCAATGGAATATACCATTAGGAATTGTAACATTAAATTATGTCATTCAGAGACATCTGTAAACGCGTTTATAAACATTTCAACCTAACACCATTTATGGTTTTACGATCTGCAATAGCATATTTTATTTATATTACTCTATTCATAATTGAACAGAACATTGTTTTTAAAACTGATTTAAAAAAAAGAAACATTTCAGTTTTAAAGCAAGATTCAAACCGATTGACTTTTCAAAAACACTAATACTCAGTCATTTCATTAAAAAATACAGTTTATTTGATCATAGTGTAACTTATCCAGAACAGGACAAACACAAACATATCATTGTTTCCTGCTAGATATGTTAGTCAGTGTGTGAACGTCCCAAACCTTCAAGATCTCTTTAAGATCCCTGATTATCAGATGACAGTGCAAGTTGAATTCTGAACCTTTTTCTCTAGATTGTGTGTGAATGTTCTGGGTTATTAACACATGTATGAAACAAATAAATGTTTAGATTTCTAACTCGGAGACTAATGTTTATCTCACACTCTTAACGCTGTTGCTGATTGGCTGAACTCAACTCAAGCATGAATGTGTCCATGTTCATTTTTAAAGAATCTGTTTTTGCTCCGGTTCTTTTTGGTGCTGTTTGTTTGTTCGTGTGTGTTGTGGAGAGTGTTTTTAGTCCTGAAGGAGGAAATTGTAGATGCCAAAGTTATTGTCATTGGCCGCTATGAGCATGTCTGCTCTGGCTTTATCCAGCCTCCTGCGCAGAAACTCCCGTCGTCTGCACCATTCCTGAACCTCCTCCTCACTGTGAGCGTAATCGCAACTCACACCATCAGGACAACCCTCCTCCAACCTGTCAATCAAACATCACAGCCAATCATCAGCGTCACAGCTGTCACGTGGACTCTGAATGATGAATGATGTACCTGTGACAGAGAGAGAAAGAGCATCCAGGGAAGCGATAGGTCCAGGCCAGACTCTCGTCCTCTCCCTCTCCGCTGAACACTCTGTGTTTGTGTTTCTCTGATGTGATGTGCTGCATCCACTGACGCTCGCTGTTACTGTGTTTACCACACAGAGAGCAGTAAAAACTGTCCAGCTGACAAACACACAACACAAAACATTCAGCTGTGTGTCAACACTCACAAACAAACACCATCGCGACAATAATAAACACAGCCAACTTCTGCTAAATCCGTCGGCATGGTGATCCGCTTCTCTTCCACTGGCTGAGACAGTGAGGGTTGGTTCTGATTGGTCGTGGACTGCCAGTAGTCGTACACCTGCTGGATCTCTTTAACTGCAGTGAAGAGCAGGTGCACAATTCAATTAATACGTCATCGTTCCAATTGGGATTGAGTCTATGAATAAATCTAAAGCTCACAGTTGTTGTTCTTCATATACGTCCACAGCTCTTTCTCCTCTTCACTGTGAGCGAAAGTACAGTTGCCGATATAATTACACTTGCGCTGCTTCAGCACGTGAACACAGATCTGAGGAGAAACATCACATCAATGATGTAAAACTGAGGTCACGCATTTGGGTTTGGTTCACATTTTTAAAGCACATCAATTTTCACGTAAGCCAAACCCCCCAGACGATCCCAGAACTCATCCTTAAACGGGTTCAAAATCATACAAATCCTTTAGGTTAGAAAGAAATGCGTGTTTGTTTGTGCTTGTTACTCACGTCATATTGTTGAGGGAAGGTCTTAGCAAAGGGCAAAGGTCGCACAGCAACCCACTTCTTCCTCTCCTGACACTTCACCAGTAAAATCCTCCTGTCTTTGGTCCAGCTGATGAGACACACACAGTCAAAAGAAGAGAGTGAGACAGAGACAGACACAGACAGACAGACAAAGAAAACAGACAGAAGACAGTGAGACAAGAAAGAAAGTGAGACAGACAGAAGAGAGTTAGACAGGCAGACAGACAGAAGACAGTGAGACAGACAGAAGAGAGTGAGACAGACAAACAAACAGAGAGACAACAGTGAGAGAAGAACGAGAGTGAGACAGACAGAAGAGAGTGAGACAGACAGAAGAGAGTGAGACAGACAGAGACAGACAGACAAAGAAAACAGACAGAAGACAGTGAGACAAGAAAGAAAGTGAGACAGACAGAAGAGAGTAAACAGGCAAGACAAAGACGTGAGCAGACAGAAGAGACAGTGAGAAGCAGAGCACAGTAGAGACAAATGAGAGGAAAGAGAGTGAGAGAAAGCAGAGTGAGACAGACAGAAGAGAGTGAAAGACAGACAAGAGAGAGAGGACAGACAGGAGGAGAGTGAGAAGACAGAAGAGAGTGAGGACAACAGACAGAGAGTTGAGGGAACAGCACCGAGTCAGTGCAGAACGACACAGTAGGGCACCGCAAAACAGAAGGGAGAGAGTGTGACAAAAGACTAGACGAAGAGATGAGATAGACAGACAGACAGATGAGAGTGAGACAGATAGAAGAGAGTGAGACAGACAGAAGAGAGTGAGACAGACAGAAGAGAGTGAGACAGACAGATGAGAGTGAGACAGACAGAAGACAGTGAGACAGACAGAAGACAGTGAGACAGACAGATGAGAGTGAGACAGATAGAAGAGAGTGAGACAGACAGAAGATAGTGAGACAGACAGATGAGAGTGAGACAGACAGAAGACAGTGAGACAGACAGATGAGAGTGAGACAGATAGAAGAGAGTGAGACAGACAGAAGATAGTGAGACAGACAGATGAGAGTGAGACAGACAGAAGACAGTGAGACAAGGAAGAGAGTGAGACAGACAGACAGACAGACAGACAGAAGACAGCGAGACAGACAGAAGAGAGTGAGACAGAGAATGGTGTGTTCTGGCACCCGTGTCGAGCTTTAGCGCTGCAGTATTTCTGCGCTCGGTCCGGTTCACTGAGCAGTCCATCTTTCCAGCACTGACCACACACAAACTTCATCTCCAGCCCGTGACCCTTGACCTCAGCAGACTCGGCACTTCCTGTTCTCTGCACAGGACCCACCTTCCCACCGGTCTCCTTCGCTTTGATTGGACTCTTGCATTTGACAGCAGTGGGTTTGTTAGAGGAAACACTCACAGACTGATGAGAGAATACAGAAAGATGTATCATGTTTAATAATGTCATGTGTAAGTTGTTCTAAAACGTGAGATTATGGAAGTGAAGCGCTTTGAATGGAATTTTGTGTTGAGTTAATGAGATCACTTCCTACGACACACAGATTGTTCACTGGTTTCACTGTTGAGAAAGATGATGAGAGATGAAAAACTCACTCGCTGTTTGTTCCAGTGTTTCTTTGACTCATTCACAATCTCTTCAGGAGTAATTCCTAAACACACACACACACACACGCGTGCGCCGTGTGAAGATCTGACGCACTAGATTTCTACAAACAAGTTATTTGTTGAATGTCTTTTAGTGTCAACTTTATCATGTACGTGTTATTGCGTGTGCGTGTGCGTGTACCAGTTTCTCTCAGCAGTCTCCAGACCTGTAGCTCTATGGGTGAGTGTGAGAAGCAGCAGTCCTTCTGTCTCTCACAGCCCACACTGAGCTCATCTCGACACACGTCAATCTGACAGCGAGACGTCATCGCACGGATCTTACTGTAACACACAGCAGTGTTCTTCACCACATGAACCAAACACCTGAGACGCACAAACACACACACACACATGTTTCACACATGAGCTACTGTTAAAGAAAGAAAGAAAACACGATTAGTTACTGGATGATATTAGTGCTTTAGGTATTTGTGCAAGACATGAAATCTATGAATATGAGATGCTGTGATTGTTGTGTCAAGGTTGTTTTCTAACGTACTTGGTCTTGTCGAACTGGTGCTGTGTTTGTGTGTTTGCACATAGAGCAGGATTGTCTTTACGCCGCTTGCTGATAATTCTGGGCTTGCAGTCAAAACAGGCCTGTAGAAGGACAGACGACACACAATATCACACACGCTGACATACAACAGAATCATCAGATGTCCCAACAACACAGGATGTGTTTACCTCACAGAGGAACATGAACATGCCCGCGTGAACATTCAGAAGTTTGATCACACTCAGCTCTGGTCTCTCATTGGTCGATAATGGACTGAAAAGCAGCTCTCTGACGAGTAAGCCCCGCCTCTCCTTCGTCCACACGTCAATTTCTTCTTGATAATATGCAAATGTGCAGTCCTCGCCGTATTTACACGCCTGATTCTCTAACACCTCTACACACACACACACACACACACACACACACATTAGTCTTTTAGTTTCATTTACAAATGAAGAGTTTGCTTCCAAAATGAGATAACTCCGTTTGTTTACTGTGCATTCCAATTCATATCAATCAAACAGCAGTTGGTTTCTTTTGATTTAAGCCAGAATAACTCAAAAAATACAGCTAACGAACACAATGAAACACAATCAAAACATGATTTTATGATCATGAGTTTTTGGAACCAAATTCTTCAAATATAATCTGCATAACGTGAGAAACAGGAAAGTATTTTAACGTATTTATATTCACACATGTGATGTACCTCTACAGAGCACAAAGGCACCCTGGAAGTTTTTGCAGGTTGGGCGTGGCCGGATCCGCCTCCAGGGTGAGTTAGCCCCGCCCCTCCTCCTGCACAGCAGAAGATCTTTCTTACAGCTGTGACTCAAATCGCATCTGAACTCGAAATCCAGCACACCAGAACCTGACAGAGAGCCAGAGAGATGAGTGAGCTACAGAAGCCCGGTTTCCATTACAGATTTACACCATATTTTCTAAATGTCGATTCAAAACAATATCGCGGAATGACTTGCGTTTCCATTAAACCATGTTTTGCGATTAAAGTGTATTTTGTTTCTTCTCGCGATAAGTCATTCTGGCCGTACTTCTTGGGCCGTCATACAAGATATTACTTCATGTGAATTCTTCACATCCTATCTTTGCAAATGTGAAATCTTTGTGAATGGTCATGTGACTTTTTTGTACGCCACGTGATAAAAAGTGTTTCCTTTGCAGTTTTTGCGAAATATGCTTTTGTCGTATTGCCTGAAATAAACACCTCATGCGAGCGTGAAAACGCTTTTGCGATACATGGGAGTTTTCGCGAAATTGACGTGTTTCCACTGGGCGTATTTTCAATGCGCTATTTCAATTCGCGAATTTTAGAAGTGGAAACGCAGCTAGAGAGAGACAGACAGACGAGTGCGGCGTCACCTGTCGAAATGAAGCAGATGCTGCAGGCTTGTGTGAAATCATGTGTTTGTTCTAGAGGGTTCTTGGATAGACAGGAGAGATTCGAGGTCATGTGGCCATTCCTCTGTAACACACACACACACACACACACAAGCGTTGTAGAAATAAAAGTGAAGTGTATCACAGAGACAGAGAGATGTCTGTCACTCACCGCACGTTGAGCGTTCGCTGGATCCTCCAGGTTTGACAGTTTGACTGGTAGAAAACTACGACGCACTTTCCCACCTGACAAACAATAAATGCACACAATGAACAGATCAGATGAATGACAACACGAATCATGACTTTCTCAGCAGGCGCAAACCTGGCAGATTGATTTCAGAAAGCGAATCGAGCGTGTCTCCTCCCACCGCTAGAGGGCGCTGCAGGGAGACGGAGTGTGCGATCTGCGGCGGACGGATGAAGTCTAACGCATCCAGAGCGCCGCAGGAAGAGATCGGGTCCAGCTCCGGTTGAGTGAAAGAGTCGAGCGCGTTCAACCGGCTCCCGGCGGACGGGAAGAAAGCAGGAGGAAGACGAAAAGATGAAAAGGAGAAAGACCGCAGACCGCTGGGAACAGCGACGCTCTGAGGACACAAATACAAGGACACAAAGTTTGCCTTCAAAGAAAAATAAGCGATTATAAAAACTCTCGTTTGATGTTCCTCACTCGAGGTGCATCGTCTCCTCTGGCCACGCTGTCGAGCAGACTGTCCAGCTCATCTCCCATCAGGTCATTATCCTCCTCACACACAGGCACTGAGCCGGACAGCCCCGGGTCCTCGCACGAGTCGCTGACCGGGACCGGAGCGGGTAAGACGGGAGACGGACATTCAGACGAAGCAGCTTTCAGAGAAACACACACGTCAACCATCACCAGAACGCTCATTTCACACCTATGTTCCAAGTCAAGCGCATAGCATTGTGGGATACAGTACAGTCTTGTATACTGGACATGTAGTGGTCATCAAAGTATTCACATTCTAGTTTTAGTGTGCTATTCTGAACGTGTAGAAATACCTGTCGTGTCGTTCAGGCCGTCCGCAGATACCTGAAAATAAACACAAATGAATCACAGGCTGTGCTATAACCAGTGTTGGGTAAGTTACTCTGAAAAAGTAATTAATTACTAGTTACTAATTACACATTTGATAATGTAATTAGATTACCGTACAAGTTACTCTCTTCAAAAAGTATTTAATTACTTCTTACTAATTACTTTCTATATCCTACATCATCCTTGATGAGTTAAGTGATTCAAGGATAGACATGCTCTTTTAATTCATTCAAATAAATAATATTAAACTACATAAAGTATTATTATTAATTACAAATGTGAGATTTATACATTAAATCACGGATTTTAAAGTTAGACTTTGAATTTTGATGTAAATTCCTCTTCTGCACACATATTACACAAAGTATTTAGTTTAATTACATCAGAAGTAACTGTAATTAAATTACAGAAAAAATAAGAGTAATCCCTTACTTTACTTTTTCTAGGGGAAAGTAATTAAATTACAGTAACTAATTACTTAGTAACTAGTTACACCCAACACTGGCTATAACGCAGATTCATGACACGCTGATCAGAGGTTTATCTGTCCTGCCTCTTTAAATGTGATGCTCAAAATGTTACACTTTTTCACATTATATGACACACCAAAAAAAGATTTACATCGCTGGAACAACAAATATCCAACAGAAAAATAAAAGCTCTATGCCCCCTTGTGTCTTTTTTAGTAAGTTAACAAATAAAAAAAGTGAAAATTAACTTTTATTTTTTTTCATATTATATCATATACACAATAAAAACGTCAAAAGTGTAGGGTCACTTTCTCATGATCTAACGTATGCACAAATGCTTGACGCAGTTTTTCTAGACTACAAAGTATTTGTTTAAACAAAATGTTTTTGAAATAACTTCAAATAAGAATAATGTAGAAACAAATGCAAATGACATTGCAGAGCAGATCAGGTCAGAACAGGATGAGATCTCAAAAAGCTGCTTGATAAAATCATACATTTGCAAACTGCCTACGATCGAATAAAACATTCGCTGCATCCGAAATCGCCTACTTCCATACTATATAGATGTCGAAACTGAGTACGAGTCATGAATAGTATGTCCGAAACCTCAGTATGCAAAAAACAGTAGGCGAGAAATACCCGGATGGTCTACTGCTTCCGCCGAGATTGGTGAGTGTGGATCGGATGGACACTTATCTATCCCATGATGCCATGGGAGCTGAGCAACGGTCACATTTCAAAAGTAAATCAAATAAATATAGCGGAAAACTTCAATGCGGACGTCCGTTTCTAATGTAAGTGCCAGTAAATGAATTTCTCGCGACTAAATTATGTTTTGATCTACGCTCGCGTGTAGGTTGTTATTAATACGTCATAGGTCAAAGAGCATACGGGTCACATGACCATAAAACATGGCGGACGCAGTATGTATTCATACTACTCCCACTCGTACTATAAAGAACGTAGTGTTTTAACGGCCGATAGGCAGGTACTTATTCAAATTCAGTACGTACTGTCACAGTATGCCATTTCGGACGCAGCAATTGTTTTGATTTAAATTGTATTTCTTTTACAACAAAAACCCAAAGTTATATTTGTGTTATTCCACAGTTTTGACGAGTTTACAATCAAAATAGTCACCTCAAGCTTTTGAACGGTAGTGTATGTAGCTTTCGATTGGCAACAGGAGAAACAATTAAAAAGCATCATGCGGAGAATTGTGGGTACTCACGTGAGGCCTGTAAGGTTTTCTGTTCTTCAATCCCAAACTAACAGCAAGTTCCTGAGCCAAACTGCTCACAGTTTTATCCTGAAAACACCAACAGTCTTCTGTCCTTTCATTGTCTCGCTCGTGCTTTACTTCAGTCGTGTTGTTGATGTTTACCTGCGGTGATGTCAGCAGAAACGCAGCGGTGCAGTCATACGCTTCACTCAGTTTACCAGACTCCTTCAGACACACGGCCTTACGATACAGCGCTTTAGGACTGTCCTGACACACCTCCAGAGCGAGGTCACAGTCCTTCACCCCGCTCTCAACCTCACCCTACACACACACACACACACACACACACAGAGAGAGAAAACGTCACTTTAACAATGAAACTGAGAAAATCAGACATGCCATCGTGTCTGAATGCATCTTCACCATGTTCTGATGGACGGCCGCACGGTTTATATAGAGACTCTCCAGCAGGGCGGCGGACACGTGCAGACCCTCGCCCCGGGCGTAAAGTGCCACATTCACCCCCTCGGTGAAATGAGAGTGCGCGTGCGACCACTCGCCATCACGGAACGCAGCGTTACCCTCGTCCAAGAGATCACACACCAGCTGAACCACAAAGCCCTGGAATGACAACAAAAACACAATGTGCGCGTCACCACGAGGACAGTCAAACCTGACGGCAGCTATTGTGCGTTTCAGTTAGCGGGTCTAAGTGAAATTGATTATTAATCAAACTAAATGATGCTTATTTAAAACTGTGATGATAGAGGATCGAAAATACCATTGGAGCCAAATGAAAGCAAGAGAAGTCTATGGTAAATTACAAAACCAATAACAAACATGCGTGTGTGAACTCGACCTCATACGCGTCAGGGTCAGGGTAAGGCAGTGCACTTCTGTAAGACACAACAACACCACCAAATATCAGTCACAACAACTGCACAGTTCACTTTGGAGTAATAACATCAGTTTTTCTTACCTGATGAAGCTCAGCGCTCTCTGGGTCTTCTCTCGGCGTTTCTGACGCTCACGGCTCATGACTGCACATAAGAGAAGATGAGATCGCTTTAATACCTCCATTACTTCCCATCAATGAGCGTGAACAGATCTCATCTGTGTCTCACGTATTTCTCCTTAGAGAGAGAGCCAGAAATCTGACAAATGTGTCTGTCATTAGAGTTTCAGAAGCAACAATGTGTCAAACTGAGCTCAGACTGGTCAAGTCTGCCATCAAAAGTCAACACTATTGAAGATCTCAATGTGAACTCAAACATTTCTCATCAACTTTACCCAAATCCGGATTATTTGAACTCTACCATCTACATTCATCTACACTTCCGTACTCTTCATGTGTGTAAACAATTTGATTTACATTACATTCTTTTTGTTTCTCCCGGAGACACACCTGAAACTAATGGCTGGAATACACCACAAGACTTTCGCTCAGATTTCCAGTCTGGAGTTGTTGAAGAAAGTCTGGAGATTTGATCATGTATTGTTTTGTATGCAAACGTTCAAGAGGTCTGCAAGTGTATAATGTCTAGTTTTTTACAAATCTGTTCCGGTTTTAAAAGTCTTGTAGTGTATTCCGGCTTTAAGTTACGATACGATTACGATTTAAGTTAATAAGTTACGTAACGATACGTTACGATTAAGTTAAGATACGTAAAAGAAACAAAGATCTTCATCAAGACACCTCAGAGCAAGAACGTTGTCTGGTTTATTCGTGTGTTTCTGACTCTCTGTCTGATGTGCTGAGTCAAAGGCTGTTCTCAAAACCAAGTACGCCCCCTAACTAGACAGCTTTAGTTTGCCCGCTCTAAATTGAAGTGTTGCTGTCTACGTAGGGATGTCACTACGACTTGAGACGCGCTCGAGGAGTTCCATTTCCTGCCCGCTAGACAGTTTCTGGGAAAACGAAAGTAAATGAGCTGGTAGAACTGTAGTGATAATACCGTTCACTCAGAGACAGACAGCGCTAAAACGAACACAAGCCCACAGCCCAAGTCCAAGTCAACGAAGAGCAGACGTGAAGTGTGCACAAATCACAGCTGTGAACGAACGCGCGAGAGTTTCGCGTAACTCCAGTGAATGAAAACTCACCGCGAGACGGACGGCGCTTCCGCTCAGTTTGCGTTTGATTCAAAGTTCGTGTCCGGTTTATTGGACAAATAACTGATAGATGATCGGTCCGTGGATCGCATGGTATGTGTAACATTCGTGCGTGCGCGCCCCCGCTGCGCCGCTCCCGCGCTGACCCAGAGCAGACCCTCAGCGCAACGATGATCCGAAACGATGACGGAAGAAAACACTTTCTCCAGCAGAGGCGCTGTTTGACACAAAACCACCATCATGTGTCATGTTGAAACATATTTGTACTATTTTAATAAACAATGCACGTTGTTGCGCATCTTAAATGATCTATTGCTGTATGTCGTGCCACGTAAAGGTAATTCCGACTCCAAAACGTCATGTCTTCATATCGGCTTTAAAATGACGTCTGTTCTCTAAAAACTCAAACAACCTAAAATATCAAAGTTTTCCCAAAATGTATATTTTCACTCCTTGTGTTTTACATCTGCTGATTTAAGCATCACCTCTCGTTGTTACCAGTGTTTTGTAGTGATTTATTGTCTATGCACGTTACCTCGATTCCATGAAATAAAATCATACCAATCATTTTTCATTTTCAATGTGCTTTATTGGCATGATTGCATGTTCCTACAATATTGCCAAAGCATTGAACATATAACACAAGACATACAATAAGTACAAACATTAGAGTCAAATTAAACTAAGGTGCTGATCAAGGCATAAATATAGAATGAAATATAAAATCAATTATATGTTAGTAAACAAATGAAATATGGAAATGAGATATCAATCTCAAATGTAGATTTCAGGCAGAAAGATGAGAATGTAATAAAGTCAAGAGTGTAGATGTGTGTATAAGAGAATGAAGGCAGCTGATAGATGAATGTGTGTCTCTTCTCCTCCACTAAGATGTGTGTATGGTTAAGGTAATGTTGTTTTTTTATGATGGATTGTGTTTTTGTCGTCCCTAAGTGCTTCACAATAGTTTTGTCTGATTTCTGGTTTGTGCGGCTCTCTGTGTTTTAGGTTGGAGAGCTGTCGGAGTTGTTTTCTTTTCATTTTACATTCTTTGTCAAACCAGATTTCATCACCAGATTTTAGTTTAGTTTTCTTGTTTTTATATAGTAGGTTAGCTTTAATTATACCCCTCTCATAAAGAAGATTTATTTGATGTACAGCCGTATTTATGTCGGTTTTGCTCGTCGTAAACTGTGTTATTTGAAATCTATTAATTTGGTTGGAGATCTCTATTGAGCTAATGGCACTAATAAATTCAGATTCACATGTTGGTGACCATGTAAGTGTTGGGTTCAGTTTGATCAGATTGCTGGGCTCTATGAGGTTGTTGAGTTTTCTTTAGGACCAGGTGTATTTGACGGTGATCTGATAAGGTGGTCTCACTGTGAATGCACGTAAAGAGGAGGGATTTAGATCTGTGATGGCGTAATCAACAACACCAAGAGCTGAGCAGTATGTGTATCGACCTAAAGAGTCCCTTCGGATGTGGCAATGTGGAGATGGTGATACGGGCCTGTGGGAATTCCCTGCGGGCTTTCTTTGCCATGTTTATGACACTGTCAGCCACTCTTTCTCTCTGGTTATAAAGGTCGTTGGGTCCTGTGTGGATGATGATGTTCTGTGGGTTGTGTAAGTTGGACTGGTGTAGCAGTTGGAGTGCACTGTTGGTTGTAGGGCACCAACATTTTCCGACAGCATGCTTGGGAAAGAGCTTTTGGTGGTGTAGGAATTTTCCATTTGAGTCTATTAAAATTGCAGTTTTGGTGGTTGCAATTTCTGGGCTTGGTGTTTGTGGGAGTGCTGTGGGGTCTGATGGGTGTGTTTTTGAGAACCGTGCTGAGCTGGCTGTGTGACCGTGTTGGTCCTCTGACAGTTCTTTGTAGTGGTTTGTTCTTTGACTGCATGTGGATGAGCATCTGAGAGGGTTCGTTTGAGTGATTTGAATAAAGCTCTCCAGCTTTGCATTAATGTTGTGTATGAGAGTGTCTTTTTCTAGTAGATCCTTCCTCAGTTTAGACATTTCGTCAGTGAGAATCTTGTTGTCTTTTCGGAGGGTTTTTTTATTCCCTACTCATTCCCAAAAGTTCACTACTTTTTACCCACAATGCATTTCTGATTTTGAGTGTACATTCGATGTACACTCCAGCTGCATCTGAATTCGCTCACTTGTTCACTCATTCACTATTCCCTATGTAGCGAATGCTAGTCCACTATATGGGGTAGAAGTGAATGAGTGAGCAATTTCGTACACTGACGTAATAAATCCTGCGTCTGACAATACTGTCGCCGACATTCGTCATAACGCTTAGCCTATTACACCTGTGTGGCTTTACGGATTGTTTTGTAAAATGGTAAAGTTCATTTTTACGTCACGTTAATTGTATTCGTTTTTAATAAAGAGAACAAAACAAATGTTTGCCAGCTTTTGTGTTTTTTACGTGACTGTATCTCAAACATGTAGGTAGCATTTCATAAAGCTTAGCGTCGAATGAAAGTCTCGTACAGAAGCTGTTACTTAGAACTACAAATCCCGTGAGGCGCTGCGCGGCCGCCCTATGGCGTCATCAGCGCGAGCGGGAGGAAGTAGGCAGCGATTAGAAACACATCTGAAGTTAAAGTGCGTCAAACACACCGGGTAAGTGCAAATATGACGTTTATACATAAACTTTAAGTGGTGTGGGAGCGCGCATAATTTCTTTATGACTGTGTGTAAATTCATGCTTTTCACGTGTAACGTTAATGCACACGTGTAATCACGTTAAATGCGCAGCGCAGCGCAGCGGCTGTTTAAAACAGTCTAGAAGCATCATTTATTATTTTGCACATGTATATTCCGCAGATGTTGTTGTTGATGATGATAAATGTTTAATATGACAAAAAATAAATGGTGGGTTAATTCTTTTAGGAATATTAATATGTTCCTTGCCACTGTTACTCACTGGGAGACACTGCTGATTTAGTTTAATCCATAAATATAAACAACTTGTGTTTAACAACACACATGCACGTTCACATATTTTAACAAATATATTCTTTCCGTATGTTTTGCAAATTGTTCTGGTATATTGTAATGTTGGGCTCCCAGTCCTGATAACAATATTTGAAATAATACAATTATTATGAAAACTAAATTAAATATACTTTAAGAGAAAAACTTGCAATAATACCACCTTTCTCTTTCATTTTTCCCCTAGTATTATTTTGATTAAATTTCTTATTATGATGTATGTAAAGCTGCTTTGCAACAATGAAAATTGTGAAAAGCGCTATATAAATAAAATTGAATTGAATGTCTGATGTTAAACTGTATGACGGTTATGTGAAGTAACAAACTTTTCACTTGATAAACTATAAGACTAGTCGAAACAGTTTATGCCACTGACTCGCAGGGCTGCTCGATTATGACCAAAATCACGATTATGGCGGCCAATATCCCGATTATTTAACACGATTACTCATTAACTTTTAAAACGACATAGAAAAATGAAAACTTGGCTTTTAAACAGTGAATTCAACTGAAAATAAATGTAAAGAAATAGCACCGCTGAACCGCTGTAAAGGAAAGGGGTGCGCTGTGGATTTATACCACGAGAAAAGAGAGGATCCTTGCAAAATGGAATGCGGCACAATCATCGTTTTGCCTCGATTCTTTTGTTTTTGTAATTGTTGAAGGCCACAATTGACGATTACGATGAATTTTCGATTAATTGCACAGCCCTACTGACTCGTGATCATTACATCCGCAGCAATAACACATGCTGAGCTCGTCTGTGTGTGTTTACATGTCTTCAGTTGATGTCAGGATGGCGTCAGATGATGTCACGCAGCTCGCAGACTCACTGGCAAAAACTCAAGTGAATGAAGGAGAGCTGAGCTATAAAGGACGAGGACTCAAACTGGACAATGCGCAGTCTGGTGAGCTCGCACACACACACAATGTTTCTAATTATCTTAAATATGCTTTAATCTTAATCTGAAATTGCATTTGTTCATTAGAAAACAAACAATATAAAAAACTATTTTTGAATGACCAAATTATGCAGAAAAGAATAGATGTGAACTCCTCCAGTACTGTTTTAAAAGCTTCCCATGAAGAGACCTGAAGAAGTTGAATAATAAAATATCAAGAGAACGATTTTGCAAATTCTAGTCAAAGGGTTGGCTACAGTTTCACGACGCTGAAATAAAACATTTGTTTTTAATGCTTTTAGTCACAACGTAATTCCCACAGTTACAATAGTTACATACGCCTTAGTTTCAATGAGATTGCTGTTATTCTAAAAAATTAAGAAATCTTAATTAAGAATGCGTACGAGTTTCCAAACTCACGACTGGTGCTGTATATGTACATTTACATTCGTTCAGACATACAGACGCTTTGTTTTGACGTTAATGAAGTATGTGAAAGCTGTTTCAGGATATTCTGTGATGTTTCTGCTGTGTGTTTGTTGGTGTCCAGTGAATGAGATGGTGAAGGACATCGAGGAGTTTGATGGTCTGCGTGCGCTGAGACTGGAGGGAAACACTGTTGGTGTGGAGGCAGCGCAGACCATCGCTAAAGCCCTGGAGACGAAGAGCGACCTGCAGGTACATCTGTGTATTTATCTGACTGGGCTTTATGCTCAATTTATACCACATGTTCCAATAACAGTGTAAGAATAACATTTTTAACAACATTATATGTCATTTCAAGGGATGTAAGGATTCACTCAGTTCGCCATTTTTTTCGTCAGTTCGCTATTTTTTTTTACAAAATGAGTTGAGACGAATTGGAAATGAATTGAAGTTCCCTTTAATTATTTCTGAAATGCTGCCACATTCCTTGGTAAAATAAAAAAATATATTTTCATGTCAAATAACAAAACATGATTGCAATTTTAAAGCAAATTCCAAATCAAATAAAAACTAAATAACACAAAAGTCACTTTAATATAAACAAACTAAGACTTTGTCTCTGCTTTTCCTACTTTGGATTTTTTTTAAAGCGCCACGAAACCCAAGCGCTATTTTTGCCTTCCGGGTTTAAAATCCTCATCTAGCCAACGTCAAAAGATGTGACGTGACGATGTACTATAGTACATCGATGGTGCGCCGGTGTCTCATTATTATTCATGAGACTGTGTTTTCTTGACTAATGAGAAGACATTTCTCCTAATTATTCATGACGGCGCCTTGTGATTGGAGCGCCCGTCTCCCATGCCGGAACCTTCGCCGGTTTTTAAAGGCTTTTCTTCTCACAGCATTCACGCCCATTTTAATTGCATTTTTCAAAAACGACAGTGAGGTAGAATGTGGCTGAAAGGGGAGGTTTCGTGACGCTTTAAAGAAATATCAGCATGTCCACGTTCACCACATCTGCAGTAAACACAGCGGCCCCTGCTGTTCAAAACATGTATTCTCAACGTAATAATGTATTCTCACACATTATAATCGATTTTCAACCGGCTCACTGTGAATCGTTACATCCCTTGTCATTTCTCATTTAACGTTACTGAATACTTTTTTGAAAACGTTGAGAGAACTTTTAGAGAATGTTCTGAATACCTTCACTGTGCAGTACTTGTGGTTGTTTTGATCCTTATTGTTTTCAGTGCTGTTATTGGAGCGACATGTTCACCGGGCGTCTGCGAGCTGAGATTCCACCTGCGCTGGTAAGAGCTGATCTGAGACCTGTCATTCGGTGTGATCTTGGAAAGGACAGAGGTTTATGAAGACAACAGACCAATGTGATGTGATTCCGTTGGTGTAGGTGTCTCTGGGTGACGCCATCGTCATGGCCGGCGCGCGGCTGAAGGTTCTGGATCTGAGCGATAACGCTTTCGGACCAGATGGAGTGAAAGGTATCGAGCTGCTGCTGAAGAGCTCCGCCTGCCACTCGCTGCAGGAACTGCGCCTGAACAACTGTGGAATGGGCATCGGTGGAGGAAAGGTGGGCGGAGTTTATGGTGCTGATATTGTTTGCTGTCTGGTGTTAAAACAGGTTGTGATCAAACACTACATGACCAGAACAATGCGAAAGGCATCAGGTTGTGTTTTCTGTTTCTCTAGATTCTAGCGGCGGCTCTGACGGTGTGTTATAAGGAATCGAGTGCTCTCGGCTCTCCTCTGAAACTGAAGGTGTTCATCGCCGGCAGGAATCGACTGGAGAATGATGGAGCCACGGCGCTGGCACAGGCCTTTCAGGTGCTTAACCCGACCAGTTGCTTCTTTCAAATCCTCTATGCTGATTGTTCTGTTGCTAATGTCGTCTCGTGTTCTCTCAGGTGATTGGCAGTCTAGAGGAAGTGCACATGCCTCAGAATGGAATCAATTACCCAGGAGTCACTGCTTTAGCCACAGCTATGCAGCACAACCCTCAGCTGCGTGTCCTTAACCTCAATGACAACACCTTCACCAAGAAAGGAGCTATAGCCATGGCAAAGGTGCTCATGAGACAACCACAACACGATTAACAGATCTCACTCACTGTACTGTAACTGTAAAGTTGTGTGTGTGTTTGTTTGCTAGGCACTGCAACACTTACGCAACGTGCAGGTGATAAACTTTGGTGATTGTCTTGTACGATCAGAAGGAGCTATCGCCATCGCAGAGACCTTGAGAAATGGACTGCCACTGCTGAAGGTGCTAATAGACAATCAATGCTGACAGACGATCAATACTGATAGATGATCAATAGTGTGAGTAAATGTTGTGTTTATTCTGCAGAAGTTGAATCTGTCGTTTGGTGAAGTCACTGAGGAAGCCGCTCTGACTGTGGCGACATCAGTTCAACACAAAGATCAGTTAGAAAAACTTGACTTGAATGGTACAAACACACACAAACACAATCAGGAAATGTAAGATTCAAGTCTGAACAATTTGAGAATCACATCTGAACAGTTAAAGATTCACATCTGAGCAACTAAAGATTCACATCTGAGCAATTAAAGATTCACATCTGAGCAACTAAAGATTCACATCTGAGCAATTAAAGATTCACATCTGAGCAATTAAAGATTCACGTCTGAGCAATTAAAGATTCACATCTGAGCAATTAAAGATTCACGTCTGAGCAATTAAAGATTCACATCTGAGCAATTAAAGATTCACGTCTGAGCAATTAAAGATTCACATCTGAGCAATTAAAGATTCACGTCTGAGCAATTAAAGATTCACATCTGAGCAATTAAAGATTCACGTCTGAGCAATTAAAGATTCACATCTGAGCAATTAAAGATTCACGTCTGAGCAATTAAAGATTCACATCTGAGCAATTAAAGATTCACGTCTGAGCAATTAAAGATTCACATCTGAGCAATTAAAGATTCACGTCTGAGCAATTAAAGATTCACATCTGAGCAATTAAAGATTCACGTCTGAGCAATTAAAGATTCACATCTGAGCAATTAAAGATTCACGTCTGAGCAATTAAAGATTCACATCTGAGCAATTAAAGATTCACGTCTGAGCAATTAAAGATTCACATCTGAGCAATTAAAGATTCACGTCTGAGCAATTAAAGATTCACATCTGAGCAATTAAAGATTCACGTCTGAGCAATTAAAGATTCACATCTGAGCAATTAAAGATTCACGTCTGAGCAATTAAAGATTCACATCTGAGCAATTAAAGATTCACGTCTGAGCAATTAAAGATTCACATCTGAGCAATTAAAGATTCACGTCTGAGCAATTAAAGATTCACATCTGAGCAATTAAAGATTCACGTCTGAGCAATTAAAGATTCACATCTGAGCAATTAAAGATTCACGTCTGAGCAATTAAAGATTCACATCTGAGCAATTAAAGATTCACGTCTGAGCAATTAAAGATTCACATCTGAGCAATTAAAGATTCACGTCTGAGCAATTAAAGATTCACATCTGAGCAATTAAAGATTCACGTCTGAGCAATTAAAGATTCACATCTGAGCAATTAAAGATTCACGTCTGAGCAATTAAAGATTCACATCTGAGCAATTAAAGATTCACGTCTGAGCAATTAAAGATTCACATCTGAGCAATTAAAGATTCACGTCTGAGCAATTAAAGATTCACATCTGAGCAATTAAAGATTCACGTCTGAGCAATTAAAGATTCACATCTGAGCAATTAAAGATTCACGTCTGAGCAATTAAAGATTCACATCTGAGCAATTAAAGATTCACGTCTGAGCAATTAAAGATTCACATCTGAGCAATTAAAGATTCACGTCTGAGCAATTAAAGATTCACATCTGAGCAATTAAAGATTCACGTCTGAGCAATTAAAGATTCACATCTGAGCAATTAAAGATTCACGTCTGAGCAATTAAAGATTCACATCTGAGCAATTAAAGATTCACGTCTGAGCAATTAAAGATTCACATCTGAGCAATTAAAGATTCACGTCTGAGCAATTAAAGATTCACATCTGAGCAACTAAAGATTCACGTCTGAACAGTTAAAGAATCACATCTGAACAGTTAAAGATTCACGTCTGAAGGGGTAAAGACCTGAACAATTGAAGATTCACAGCTGAGCATATGTAATGGTACTGATTCACTTGTGTTTGTACTGACCTGTGTGTTTAGGAAACTGTTTGGGTGATGAAGGTTGTGAGAATCTTCGAGAGTTGATGGAGGGCATTAACATGAGCCATGTACTCGGATCTCTGAGGTATCAGACACAACCTGCTTTATTTGACATCAGCAGTAACATTTACTCGCAAGATAAAATAACTGGATGAAAATACTCAGTAAAGAGTAAAGAGAACATGTTCATGTTGTCGTGATCGTAACGCTAATTCTGTACCTGTACAGTGATGATGAAGGAGAACCCGAGGACGACGAGGATGATGATGATGATGAAGATCACGATGATGGTGAGGAAGAGGATGATGAAGATGTGGAGGAGGAAGAGGAGGAGGAAGAGGAAGAACAACATAACGATTCAAATCAGGTTCGAGGAATCTGGTCTTAAACATGACGGTCGAACGTCTGTTGTGATCGTCAACACACAGAACACCACAAGTCCAGTGAGAAATAAAACCGTGTGTGTGTGTGTGTGTGTGTGTGTGTGTGTGTGTAGTTTTCCACTCCACCCTCAGCTCCTCGACCTCCAGACGTCTCGTCTTTTCTCAGTTTTCCATCTCCAGACAAACTGCTGCGACTCGGGGAGAAGAGATCCTCTCTCATCCAGCAGCAGGTGTCGCACACACTACAGACTTCTGTTATGTTCATAAACAGCTCAATTAAAAGAGCGTTTCATTTGAGTTCAGTGGTTTGAGTCGGCTCACACACACAGTTTGCTGAAGGAGAGTTGTGTGTCGTGTTGTGCAGGTGGATGTGATGGATGTGCACAGGACAGCAGAAGTGTTTCTACAGATCTCGTCTGTGTATAAGGAGGACAACACCGAGGTGAAGTCGGCCGTGCTGGAGAGTATCGGTGAGACGCTGCAGACGTCCAGCAGATGATCATTAAAGCGTCTGAGAGGCGTCTGTCTGATGTTAGTGTGTGTGTTTCAGATGCTGTCATGAGTAAAGTCTTCTCCACACCTTCCTTCCAGTGGTTGAGTTTTGTGTCGTCGCTGCTGGTGATGCTCGGACTGCTGAAGGTCATCCTTACTGGTTTTGAGTCGTGGAAAGATTGTTCTGCGTGTGTGTTGTGTTGTGTTGTCGAATCTCGACTCTGTTCTCTCTGGTTCTCGTGTTCTCATATCATCAGCTGTTTTTCTTCATCGTTTCTGTGTTCTTGTGTTGTATCGTAATATTCTGTGAAACGAGTTCATCGATGCTTTAACCAGTCTGAGAAATGACTCTGAATGTCTTTAGTCAGCCGTTGAGAACACATGGGGACGCATTTGTTTTTCTCCATGTAGAGTGAAGATAAGCTGAAGCCGGTGAAGGTGGTACCAGGACATCTCCAGTGTTTAGAACATGCAGTCAAACAGAGTTATTTCCCTAAAGAGCACATCGCGGTTCTCAACGCGTTCATGGCCAGGTAACCTGTTAACTCAGATGAGTGTGTAGCTCTTTCATTGTGCGGATGAATGAATGTTTGTTGATGTTCTTTGGTGATGAACTTGCAGACAGAATAAATCGCTGGAGTCGTGCAACGGCGCTCGAGATCGACTGAAGTCAACACTCCAGAAGCTCACAACAGAGAGCTGAACACACACACACACACGCTTGTCAAACACATTCATTGAAGATCTGATTCTGGTTTTGCACACTTCGTGCTGGAATGGTTTGATATGTTATCATTACATTGTCGTGTCTTTGAAAGCTCATCTGACTCTTAACACAGTGTAAGACTGCGTTTGACTTGTCCTTTAGTTTTTATGACCATCTCTGTGAGTTTTTAGGATGATATGCTGTAGTAACACAATTACAGCCAGTAAATAATTGAGACTGATCAAGTATAGTCCTGTCTTTGTTATAGTCCAATATATATGACACAAGTAAGGACGTATTCAGACGCTGAAAAACGTCCATTTACGTAACAGTAGGTGGATTCTGGCCTCTAAATGTTTTGATTGATCATCACGTCATTTGTCATTTACTCATTATTGCTGTATTTATACTGTTGGCAAAAGTGCATGATGGTAAAAAAAATAAAAGTTTGAAACGAGTTTGAAAAGACGTGAGGGTAATTAACTCATTCTAGAAGAGTGTGATGTCTTCATGTTTTAAGTGTTCGTCTGATTTTTTTAAATGTCATATTCAATTCCGTTTTATTTATATATGTTGTATTGTTTCAAAGTGGCTTTACAGGAAGAAAACTGCAAAAGCCCCAGAAGAAGGTTGAAAACAATACAGTGCGTGGTATTATGGAAAGCATAAGAACATTCTAATAAAGCGATGTTAAAGGAATTTACAGGTCCCTGATGAGCAAGTGAGCAAGCCAACACGGCCCAGTGGCGAGGAACACAAACTCCATTGATGATGAAACCAGACTCAGCCGGGAGGGTCAGTTCTCCTCTGACGTGGTGCAGCTGCACTCAACAACTTTGAAAAAAAGTTACTGAATCGTTGTTTTTGATTGAGGAGAGCTTATTATTAGTGGCGATCATTTACACTTGTGTGAAGCTGTTTAAGTCTCATCTTGTTGAGACTGTTGTGACCGATATCAAACACAGAATGCTAAGTAGACTAAATACTAAAGTAGCAAGTAGTCGGTCTTTGCTCTTGGTATTAAAGGTATTTTAGTGTTTGTTATATGAGATCACAGCTCAACGTGTATTGAGAAATGCACTCTGTGTTGGGTCGAAGCTAATCTTGATCTTTTACTCATATTTATCCTTATATTGCAATTCTGTCAGTCATTTGGCTCTGGTTGGACAGATGCTAATATGTTTTATTCAAATATAAGACAAATAAACTGGGTAAATCCGCATCTTAAGCACATGTACATGTTGTGCATTATTAATCAATCAAAGACTAAAGGAAACGAAAATAAAAATCACTGCAATCCAGTAAAGAATGAAAGTATTTTAAGATGAATAAAGTATAGGTTTTGTTTAATGATTACATAAAAAAATTCACCATATACCATGTTTAAACCGTCATTACTATAAAAAATAAAAGTTGTATTGGAATAGACAAAAAAAAGACATTTTGCATAAATGCATACAAAAATAAGCGGAAAATTCTCTTATTTTCCTCTGAGAAAAAAACAAAACAATGTCTTTTCCAAACTTTGTTTTACAGGATAAATCATCATAAATCATAAATAAACCCGGCCTACACCTATATATAGGTTTTGTCATTTCAAAAGTATATCTCCAGTTGACAGCGCAAACATTGTACTTGCAACATTAACAGACACATTTTTATCAACATTATCTGGAGATTTAGAAAATCACAGAGTAATGAACAGTCACAGTAGAAGAAACAGAATAAACATATGTTTTGTATTCACAAGTATTTAGCCCACCTTGACAATGTGAATTACACAAAGTGTTTATATTCACAACTTTTAAATCTATTTAATTATTTTACAACATACGACCAGAGGCTTCGCAACATCATTCCAGTTAAACATAAACTACGTACGTGTTTTACGGTTGAACTATTCCATCCTGTAATAAGTCTGTCTGTCTAAATTGCCCTGTTGGATGTTTGTCACATTCTCAATCCAATATTACTTCATGGGGGAAGCCATGATGATACAGTTCAAGCACTGGTTGCTCATTTAAGTTAAGCAAGAAAAACATCAAACGTTTTCATCACTAATGTCATAGACTCAACACAAAAAAAAAACGGTAACACTTTAAAATAATGGTCCGTTGTTAACAAGTAACTATGCAGAAAGTAATAGGCAGTACTACATTAACACTTCTATGGATAGTCTATATATGTAGAATATATCCATTCATGTTTTGGTATTAGGCTTTTGGTATTTGTATTTATTCATAAATTTGTTTCCACAAACAACCTATTTTTTCACTTTATGTACGTTAATGTTGAGATTAGTAATTAATTGTTTTTTCTTTATTAATTGGTCATATTTCGCAAGTAGTTCTCAATGATGGCATTTTTCTTTAGTAATTATCAAATACCAAATAAGAAACTACCTTTGTCCTAAATTAGCTATTACTTACTGCTTAGTTAATCTTGCTTCTATATTAGTTAATAGTATTAAGGTAACTGTTAATGTAGTACTACCTATTACTTTCTGCATAGTTACTTGTTAACAACGGACCATTATTTTAAAGTGTTACCAAAAAAACATTTGTTGGATCGCATTTGCCCCATTTACATTTCAAGAAAACAGAGTTTGACTGCCGAGTGTTCGTCCAGTCCAAACACAGGATAGAGAGGTTGAGTGAATGTGGTGTGAACGCTGTGGATGAGACTGGTTTTGGGAAAGATGCTGTAGAAGGACAACACTCCTTCTGTGTGATCCACATACACCCCTACTCTAGAACAACTCGGGACATGTGGAAGAATGGTCTCCATGTTATTGTGACAGAATGAATAATGGGCAGGAGAACAGAACAAACTCCAGGACTGATCGTTACGTCCGGCTGCACTCTCCAGACCGACTCCCTTCCTACCCATGCTCCTATAAGCCACCGCTACATCAACACCCAACCGTCCCCTCCCAGTCCACTCCACCTCCCAGTAACAGCGTCCACTCACACCGTCTCTACACATGACCTCAGACCAATCGTCAAATCTGTCTGGATGATATAGATACTGCAGGAGTGAAACAGTGAATGTAGCCGCTCGGTTCCCTTCAGACAGTCTGATCAAATGATTCGCTGTGTTTGGATCCAGTGTGAACTGATGGAAATCTGATGAAAAGAACTCAATGTTACACATCATGTCAACGCTAGCTGAAGTGTGTCCAATTATTAGACAAACAGCTGATCAAGTCAGTCTTAACACTTTCCCGCCAAACCACTTTATTAGCACTGATTACATCCAACAAACACAAAATGTTCCCCTAACGTTGTTATTTGGTTGGTCCCAGAGCGGCTAGACATCACTGATGTGTGCAAACAGCATTTAATCATAACCTCTGTTAAACAATGAAACAAACTACCGATGATTCCTTGATTTTGATCAAAAGATCTGTATAATCAGCTTTATGAAATGTATTTAGTAAAACGGTTTATTTGTCTTAGTAACTTACATTGTAATAATTCCCTCCTGCTTCTGAGTTCAGGGGTCACACTGACCTGCACGTTTGTCTCTGTGAAAACCAAATGACACCCGATGTTACATTTTACAGTAAAAAAATAGAATTCTACATCTACAGAATCAACAATGGTGCTCAACATCTGAAAATGAATTCATATCCGTCAGTTTACCAGAAATCTTGCGGATCTCTTCTCTGCAGAAACGCTGCAGTTTCTCTCTGAATTGAGACACAGATTTCACAACATCATCATCAAAAGAGACGTCAGAAGTGATGCTGATGTTTTCTGCTGATCCAGAGACAGAGAGACACCGGAAACTCTACAGACACACAGAAAGACAAGAGATGAAATACAAATACAGTAATACTGTAATCTTTGTATATGTTTGCATTTCATTTACCTGAAGAAACTGGATGTGATCTTGTGTTTGTGAAAGCTTCTCCAGCTCAGTGTTTCTTCTCTTCAGATCTTCAATCTCCTGCTTCAGTCGCTCCACACGTCCTTCAGCTCGACTCACTGCAGCCGTCTCCTGATCTCTGATCAGCTGCGTCACCTCAGACATCAGTTCAGTGAACGTCATCTCACAGTCCTCCACTGCTGTCTGTGCACACCGCTGTTACACAAACACACACACACACACACACACACACACACACACACGTCACTGTGAGACACACCGAGCTTCAGTGATATTCAAACATCTCATCACATCTCACCTTATGAGACGTCACAGTGTCTCTGAGCTTCTGAAGATCTCTCTCTTTCTCCTGGATCTTCTGCTGGAGTTTATTTTGTGTTTCTCCCAACTGACTCTGAAACATTAACCACAATGACTTTGGGATGAAATTGACCAAAATTCGATTTAACTCACTAAATATATATATGGTGATGAATAGACAAGACGAAAACAAATTTAAAAGGGAAAAAACCGTCCTTTGGATTATGTTCGGGGTGTAATGATACACTCAACTTATGTTTTAAAACTGGGCTCACCATTACCATAGAGGTATTATACAACTTTTTGAACCAAATTAAGAATTTTTGTGATATGACATATCACGATACACAAGCTAAAAAGACATCTGTTTAAACATTGTGAAACTATCGTAACAGTGAACGCGTAATCGTATCGACATGACATATCGCGACACGCAAGCTAGAAAGACACCTGTTTAAACATTGTGATACCACCATAACCGTGAACTTGTAACCGTATCAGAATGACATATCACGATACACAAGCTAAAAAGGCATTTTTTAAAACATTGTGATACTATTGTAATCATGAAATTATTATTGTATCAACACGGCATATCGCGGTACAAAAGCTAAAAAGACATTTGTTTAAACATTGTGATACGATCGTGACTGCAAACTTTTTATCGTCTTGAGAGCAAAGTGCATCAATAAGACATATCACGATACAAAAGTTTGTATCAGTAACTTATTACTGCATCGATAGCTGAGTGTGTCGTTACCAGTCAATCACAATATTTCACACCACAATATATTGTTACGCCCCAACATTATAAACAAAAGAGAATTTAATTTGTAATTCATTTTGAACATTAGAATGCCTTCAGTTCTCACCTGTTTCTCTGTGTTTGCTGTTGAAATTGACACAGTGTCGTGATCTCTGTGTTCATGCATCAAACACAACACACAGATACATCTCTGACAGCGGTTACAGTAAATCTCCATCATTTTATGGTGCTGAGAGCAGTTCATCTCCTGCAGTCGTCCGGTGGGATCTATCAGGCTGTGTCTTCTGCCTCTGAAGAGATTCTCATGTTGCTCAAGATGAGTTTGACAGTAAGAGTTGAGACACAGCAGACAGGATTTGACGGCTTTGTGTTTTCTCTCAGTACAGACGTCACACTCCACATCTGAAGTCACTTGGATTCTCGCTGTCTTCAGTTTCTCCATCATCTCAGCAACCATCACGTTCTTCCCTAAGACCGGCCGCGGACTGAAGGTCTGTCTGCACTGAGGACATCTGTAGATTCCCGTCTGATCCTCATGATCCCAGCAGTCTGTGATACATCTCATGCAGTAAGTGTGTCCACAGGGAACAGTCACTGGATCCTTCAGAAGATCCAGACACACTGAGCACATGAACTCATCCTGAGCCCATGAAATACTCGCTTCTGCCATTTCACACAGAGAGAGAGATCACTGCAGCTTCACATCACTTTACTTTCTTTCTCTCCCAATCTCAGGGCTGATAAATCTTCCTCATCGCATGTTTGACAAACTAGTTTTTCTGCAGGACGTGACTTACTGTAAGACATTTTTCTTCTGTCTCATGCACACCGGTTCTTCTGCTTTTCATGACAGCTGTTAACATCGTATGTGCTGGTTTTCTCTTCCACTATTATATTGCTTAAAACAGAGTTCAAATAGTTTTTATATAAATAAACAACTGCAGTGTACTTTTTATTAACACCTCATGCATTTACTAACATTAGCAAATACAACATTATTGTAAAGCGTTACCCATTATACTGGTCAAGAAAACATCTCAATAAAGCATCAAAGGTGTAAACATTTCTTTCGGCTAACTCGTATTATTGTATTGTAGTGTTAGTAGTTCTCTCATCATCAAGTGAAAAGACATGAAAAGTGTATGAAGGTCGAGTAAATCACGAAACAGTTCAGTCATGTGAAATATGTGAAGCTGTGATGTGGAAGAGAATAAATCATTGAACTTTCTGAAAGAGTTCTTGAGCAACAGAAGAATGTGGTTGGATCAGATCTGACAGCAGTTTTTATTCTCGTAAACTGAGCTGATGACAGAAATCAAGCTGACACAATACTGAATCTTAACGTGTTTATATTGGCCATAATGTCACGTGTTTCATGTATACAGTACAGCAATTAAACAGACAACAAGTCATGAAAAACAATCATGCACCTTTTACACTGGTTGATGATGTACATAAAAAATGAATGAATATGATTTTCATAAATCACACACATTGGTATTTTTGTCTAAGCTTCAATCTGACATTTCAGTCAAAATTGAGTTATTCACATATTCTGATTCTCTGACAACTTATTTACATTATGTTTTTTGTTCTTTACGTTGTGTACATTTTGGACTATTTTTCGAACACAAAAAGGGTTTTATATACAGAGTCCAATGGAATGTAAAAACCGTGGGATTTTTGCGTACGCACGCTTTACGAGCAAACCTGTGCGTACACACCTTTATAAATGAGGCTCATTGCATCCGGCGTAAAGGGAACTCTATAAGCGATGATTTATCAGAGTTTAATTACTACACCTGACATTCCTAGATGCTTTAATGAGAGAATAAACTGCGATGGAATATTAATTTACCATGCTTATCATTTATAGATGAGCGAGTCTGAATGCCGAGTGTTCGTCCAGTCCAAACATAGGACAGAGGGGTTGAGTGAATGTGGTGTGAACTCTGTGGATGAGACTCGTCGTGTCGTTTGAGACGCTGTAGAAGGACAGAAGTCCTGCACTGTGATCCACATACACTCCTACTCGAGAACTGCTCGGGTCAAGAGGAACAATCATCTCGGAGTTATTATGAATGAATGAATAATGATTTGGACAACAGAACAAACTCCAGGACTGATCGTTGCGTCCGGCTGCACACTCCAGACCGACTCCCTTCCTACCCATGCTCCTATAAGCCACCGCTACATCAACACCCAACCGTCCCCTCCCAGTCCACTCCACCTCCCAGTAACAGCGTCCACTCACACCGTCTCTACACATGACCTCAGACCAATCGTCAAATCTGTCTGGATGATCCGGATACTGCAGGGCTGGGAGAATGTATGTAGCCACTTGGTTCCCTTCAGACAGAGTGAGTCTGTGATTCACTGTGTTTGGATCCAGTGTGAACGGACGGAAATCTGACGAAAAGAACTCAATGTCACACATCATTACAGGTGAAGCGAGCACATTTTCACAATACCATCAATGTGTTCAGGAATGAATGCGGCTCATGTCCTTTCAGAAAATTAAACATTAACGGTCATTCTGCGCTACCTCACTAACGTCTGCACTGTCTGAAACTCCAATGATCTTACACACACATTTGGGTAAGGTGATTTCTACACTTTTGAGCTGCTGTATAATCTGTGTTTAGTCATCCCACTGGACTGTATGATTTATTAGTCTCAGTTACTTACATTGTAGAAATTCCCTCCTGCTTCTGGGTTCAGGCACCTGGATGCTTGTCACTACGGAAACCAAATGACATCTGCTGTTTAATTTTATACTGTATTCAGTCTTAAACTATAAAACCAATGAATTCATATCCATGGGTTTACCAGAAATCTTGCGGATCTCTTCTCTGCAGAAACGCTGCAGTTTCTCTCTGAATTGAGACACAGATTTCACAACATCATCATCAAAAGAGACGTCAGAAGTGATGCTGATGTTTTCTGCTGATCCAGAGACAGAGAGACACTGGAAACTCTACAGACACACAGAAACAAACAACAAATCAGAATCAGAATAACTTTTATTCACCAAGTGCACACGCTACGCACGCACGCACGCACGCACGCACACACGTCTGGTTTATTATCTCCGTGGGGACAGTCCATGGGTGTAGCCTAATGAATTTGATCCTGTACAAACTGTATATTTTATGCCCAACCCCTAAACCATCATAGAAAACTTTTAGATGTTCAAAAAATATAATTCCGTATAATTTATAATATAAATACAATATATTTCATATAAAACATATTTTGCACACACACACACACACACACACACACACACACACAATTGTAATCACTCACTCGTTTTATTTACCTGGAGAAACTGGATGTGATCTTGTGTTTGTGAAAGCTTCTCCAGCTCAGTGTTTCTTCTCTTCAGATCTTCAATCTCCTGCTTGAGTCGCTCCACACGTCCTTCAGCTCGACTCACTGCAGCCGTCTCCTGATCTCTGATCAGCTGCGTCACCTCAGACATCAGTTCAGTGAACGTCATCTCACAGTCCTCCACTGCTGTCTGTGCACACCGCTGTTACACAAACACACACACACACACACACACACACACACACACACGTCACTGTGAGACACACCGAGCTTCAGTGATATTCAAACATCTCATCACATCTCACCTTATGAGACGTCACAGTGTCTCTGAGCTTCTGAAGATCTCTCTCTTTCTCCTGGATCTTCTGCTGGAGTTTATTTTGTGTTTCTCCCAACTGACTCTGAAACATTAACCACAATGACTTTGGGATGAAATTGACCAAAATTCGATTTAACTCACTAAATATATATATGGTGATGAATAGACAAGACGAAAACAAATTTAAAAGGGAAAAAACCGTCCTTTGGATTATGTTCGGGGTGTAATGATACACTCAACTTATGTTTTAAAACTGGGCTCACCATTACCATAGAGGTATTATACAACTTTTTGAACCAAATTAAGAATTTTTGTGATATGACATATCACGATACACAAGCTAAAAAGACATCTGTTTAAACATTGTGAAACTATCGTAACAGTGAACGCGTAATCGTATCGACATGACATATCGCGACACGCAAGCTAGAAAGACACCTGTTTAAACATTGTGATACCACCATAACCGTGAACTTGTAACCGTATCAGAATGACATATCACGATACACAAGCTAAAAAGGCATTTTTTAAAACATTGTGATACTATTGTAATCATGAAATTATTATTGTATCAACACGGCATATCGCGGTACAAAAGCTAAAAAGACATTTGTTTAAACATTGTGATACGATCGTGACTGCAAACTTTTTATCGTCTTGAGAGCAAAGTGCATCAATAAGACATATCACGATACAAAAGTTTGTATCAGTAACTTATTACTGCATCGATAGCTGAGTGTGTCGTTACCAGTCAATCACAATATTTCACACCACAATATATTGTTACGCCCCAACATTATAAACAAAAGAGAATTTAATTTGTAATTCATTTTGAACATTAGAATGCCTTCAGTTCTCACCTGTTTCTCTGTGTTTGCTGCTGAAATTGACGCAGTGTCGTGATCTCTGTGTTCATGCATCAAACACAACACACAGATACATCTCTGACAGCGGTTACAGTAAATCTCCATCATTTTATGGTGCTGAGAGCAGTTCATCTCCTGCAGTCGTCCGGTGGGATCTATCAGGCTGTGTCTTCTGCCTCTGAAGAGATTCTCATGTTGCTCAAGATGAGTTTGACAGTAAGAGTTGAGACACAGCAGACAGGATTTGACGGCTTTGTGTTTTCTCTCAGTACAGACGTCACACTCCACATCTGAAGTCACTTGGATTCTCGCTGTCTTCAGTTTCTCCATCATCTCAGCAACCATCACGTTCTTCCCTAAGACCGGCCGCGGACTGAAGGTCTGTCTGCACTGAGGACATCTGTAGATTCCCGTCTGATCCTCATGATCCCAGCAGTCTGTGATACATCTCATGCAGTAAGTGTGTCCACAGGGAACAGTCACTGGATCCTTCAGAAGATCCAGACACACTGAGCACATGAACTCATCCTGAGCCCATGAAATACTCGCTTCTGCCATTTCACACAGAGAGAGAGATCACTGCAGCTTCACATCACTTTACTTTCTTTCTCTCCCAATCTCAGGGCTGATAAATCTTCCTCATCGCATGTTTGACAAACTAGTTTTTCTGCAGGACGTGACTTACTGTAAGACATTTTTCTTCTGTCTCATGCACACCGGTTCTTCTGCTTTTCATGACAGCTGTTAACATCGTATGTGCTGGTTTTCTCTTCCACTATTATATTGCTTAAAACAGAGTTCAAATAGTTTTTATATAAATAAACAACTGCAGTGTACTTTTTATTAACACCTCATGCATTTACTAACATTAGCAAATACAACATTATTGTAAAGCGTTACCCATTATACTGGTCAAGAAAACATCTCAATAAAGCATCAAAGGTGTAAACATTTCTTTCGGCTAACTCGTATTATTGTATTGTAGTGTTAGTAGTTCTCTCATCATCAAGTGAAAAGACATGAAAAGTGTATGAAGGTCGAGTAAATCACGAAACAGTTCAGTCATGTGAAATATGTGAAGCTGTGATGTGGAAGAGAATAAATCATTGAACTTTCTGAAAGAGTTCTTGAGCAACAGAAGAATGTGGTTGGATCAGATCTGACAGCAGTTTTTATTCTCGTAAACTGAGCTGATGACAGAAATCAAGCTGACACAATACTGAATCTTAACGTGTTTATATTGGCCATAATGTCACGTGTTTCATGTATACAGTACAGCAATTAAACAGACAACAAGTCATGAAAAACAATCATGCACCTTTTACACTGGTTGATGATGTACATAAAAAATGAATGAATATGATTTTCATAAATCACACACATTGGTATTTTTGTCTAAGCTTCAATCTGACATTTCAGTCAAAATTGAGTTATTCACATATTCTGATTCTCTGACAACTTATTTACATTATGTTTTTTGTTCTTTACGTTGTGTACATTTTGGACTATTTTTCGAACACAAAAAGGGTTTTATATACAGAGTCCAATGGAATGTAAAAACCGTGGGATTTTTGCGTACGCACGCTTTACGAGCAAACCTGTGCGTACACACCTTTATAAATGAGGCTCATTGCATCCGGCGTAAAGGGAACTCTATAAGCGATGATTTATCAGAGTTTAATTACTACACCTGACATTCCTAGATGCTTTAATGAGAGAATAAACTGCGATGGAATATTAATTTACCATGCTTATCATTTATAGATGAGCGAGTCTGAATGCCGAGTGTTCGTCCAGTCCAAACATAGGACAGAGGGGTTGAGTGAATGTGGTGTGAACTCTGTGGATGAGACTCGTCGTGTCGTTTGAGACGCTGTAGAAGGACAGAAGTCCTGCACTGTGATCCACATACACTCCTACTCGAGAACTGCTCGGGTCAAGAGGAACAATCATCTCGGAGTTATTATGAATGAATGAATAATGATTTGGACAACAGAACAAACTCCAGGACTGATCGTTGCGTCCGGCTGCACACTCCAGACCGACTCCCTTCCTACCCATGCTCCTATAAGCCACCGCTACATCAACACCCAACCGTCCCCTCCCAGTCCACTCCACCTCCCAGTAACAGCGTCCACTCACACCGTCTCTACACATGACCTCAGACCAATCGTCAAATCTGTCTGGATGATCCGGATACTGCAGGGCTGGGAGAATGTATGTAGCCACTTGGTTCCCTTCAGACAGAGTGAGTCTGTGATTCACTGTGTTTGGATCCAGTGTGAACGGACGGAAATCTGACGAAAAGAACTCAATGTCACACATCATTACAGGTGAAGCGAGCACATTTTCACAATACCATCAATGTGTTCAGGAATGAATGCGGCTCATGTCCTTTCAGAAAATTAAACATTAACGGTCATTCTGCGCTACCTCACTAACGTCTGCACTGTCTGAAACTCCAATGATCTTACACACACATTTGGGTAAGGTGATTTCTACACTTTTGAGCTGCTGTATAATCTGTGTTTAGTCATCCCACTGGACTGTATGATTTATTAGTCTCAGTTACTTACATTGTAGAAATTCCCTCCTGCTTCTGGGTTCAGGCACCTGGATGCTTGTCACTACGGAAACCAAATGACATCTGCTGTTTAATTTTATACTGTATTCAGTCTTAAACTATAAAACCAATGAATTCATATCCATGGGTTTACCAGAAATCTTGCGGATCTCTTCTCTGCAGAAACGCTGCAGTTTCTCTCTGAATTGAGACACAGATTTCACAACATCATCATCAAAAGAGACGTCAGAAGTGATGCTGATGTTTTCTGCTGATCCAGAGACAGAGAGACACTGGAAACTCTACAGACACACAGAAACAAACAACAAATCAGAATCAGAATAACTTTTATTCACCAAGTGCACACGCTACGCACGCACGCACGCACGCACGCACACACGTCTGGTTTATTATCTCCGTGGGGACAGTCCATGGGTGTAGCCTAATGAATTTGATCCTGTACAAACTGTATATTTTATGCCCAACCCCTAAACCATCATAGAAAACTTTTAGATGTTCAAAAAATATAATTCCGTATAATTTATAATATAAATACAATATATTTCATATAAAACATATTTTGCACACACACACACACACACACACACACACACACACAATTGTAATCACTCACTCGTTTTATTTACCTGGAGAAACTGGATGTGATCTTGTGTTTGTGAAAGCTTCTCCAGCTCAGTGTTTCTTCTCTTCAGATCTTCAATCTCCTGCTTGAGTCGCTCCACACGTCCTTCAGCTCGACTCACTGCAGCCGTCTCCTGATCTCTGATTTAGCTTGGCGTGCTACGCGACATGGCATTCAGTTTCAGTGACGTCATCACTTTCACAGTCCTTCCACTGTCTAGTTGTGAGACAATCAGCGTTACGGCGGAATATCACATCCAAACTGTCTGGTATTTTGTGTCCCGTCGGGGACAGTCACTAAGCGTTAATGAGTATGTATGACCTGTACAACTGTATATTTTTAAACCCCTAACCTAAACCAAATAGCAACTTTTATATGAGCATTTTTTAGATTTTCTAAAAATATTGATATCTGTGGCTTTGGTATAGGATGTTGGATCCACTCGTTTTGCCTGTAGGGACAGGTCGAAATTTTTGGTGACACGAGTCCCGTTGGTTTTGGGTGTGTATTCTATGTTTTTAAACAAGGCCAGCACACAATTCAATACACAAGGACACTTACTTGGGGTCAGTTGGATTCACCGCTTCTCTCACCTAGAGCACTTTAATTCCATTGACATTTCATTGTCATTTCTACGCATGCCAATTGATGATTAACCCGCAAGTATATTTGCATTTTGCGGTGTAGTCCCAATACATTAAAGATGTATATATCTCTGTATAACTGATGCCTAGTGTGAATCTCGTTGGCGGTCAAAACTGAGCGAGTACATATCAGTGAGACTGTTCCTACTAAGAACGGGGGGTAATCATCACTTACGATGAGTCACAAGGTGTCTCTGAGCTTCTGAAGAGTCTCTTCTACTCGTCGTCTCTCGGGGATCTCTACTGGCTCGTACTCAATATATTTTACTGTGTTTGATCGCGGAACTGACTCTGAAAGAAAACAAAGAAGTTTCTTTTAACTGAACAAGTTACGATACTGGTGAAACATTTTGGGCAAAAGGGGGATGTTGTGATTTACATACCTACAACACACAACACAAATTGTCACTTCTGCCAATTTAACATTCTACAGTACCTCTCTAAAATATAAAGGGATACATGGGAAGCAGACATTCATTAAATCTGGTGTAAGTTCTCACCTGTTTCTCTGTTCTCGCTGCAGCCGTTGATACAGTGTCATGATTTCTGTGTTCATCCACCAAACACAACACACAGATACATCTCTGATCAGTGCGACAGTAGATCTCCGTCACTTTATCATGTCGAGAGCAGATCATCTCCTGCAGTCGTCCAGCGCCCTCCATCAGCTTCCCTCTGAAGAGATTCTCGTGTTGCTGGAGATGAGTTTGACAGTAAGACTTGAGACACGTCAGACAGGATTTGATGGCTTTGTGTTTTCTTCCAGTACAGACGTCACACTCCACATCTCCAGCTCCAGCGTAACACACACCAGAAAGTCTCGTCTTCTTCAGCTTCTCCACCATCTCAGCAACCACCACATTCTTCCCTAGAACAGGCCGAGGGCTGAAGGTTTGTCTGCACTGAGGGCAGCTGTAGATTCCCGTCTGATCGTCCTGATCCCAGCAGTCTGTGATGCACCTCATACAGTAAGGTGGTGTCTTAGCTACGATGGGAAAGGTCCAGGACTATTCAGATAGATACTCTCAGAGACCACTGACACATGAAGTGAGAGTCATCCTGAAAACACTTCTGTCAGTTTTAACTGGCATACTACAACTACACACACACACAAGAGAATAAGAATCGGACGCTTTGTTTGGTTTAAAGCTGATACTAATCACCCAAATGAAAAATAAAATATTCACCTGTTTATTCACCTCGATGTATTCAAACCTGGTAATGAGTGTTCCTTTCCTTCTTCTGCAGAACAAATAAGAAGATATTTTGAAGAATGTTGATAGCCAAAAACTGTTGGTACCCATTGACTTGTCATTGATTGTGTGTTCATACAATAGAAGTCAATGGGTACCAACAGTTTTTGGCTATCAACATTCTTCAAAATATCTTCTTTTAAAAGAAACTCATAGAGGTTTGAAATGACATGAGGGTGAATAAATGATGACTTTCATTTGTTGGGTGAACTACGGCTTTGTTTATAAAGAATTTGCTCATTAATAATTTATAGCAAACATGTATGTTTGTTATGTACACATTACGGTTTAAAACTTTAGAGTCCCCTACTCGTTTTTATTCATTTATAGTTTCACATTTAAGAACAGTATTATACATTTCTTAAAACGTTTACATTTTAATTATGAAAATCTTAGGAACGCTTCTTGAGAATGTCCTCATCAGATATACAAGCACGTGTTTAGGAAAACATATAATGAATATATTATTAAAGTTATGTTGATTTCCGCTTTTGTCGATTCAGTAAAACCGAAAGTAAAGCAGATGACAAACAGACGGAATATGATTCTTATAGCTCGTCCAGACCGCAAAAAAACAACACAAAGAGCAAATAAAATACAAATATAAAGTCATAATAAAATCCCTACAAAAGACACAAGCACCGCAGTGTTACTCACCTGACGTGAACGAACGACACACGTTACATGCGACAAACACACAACCGTGTTGAACACTTGAACATGAATGAAATCATTCTTTCGCTTTCATTGGTCGACGTCTGCGAATGAAGGCACGGCTAGAATGACGTCATACATTGTCAGGCGCTTCACCACACCGAACCCACATTTACAGGACGAAGTTTTCCCTCATTGAAAAAAGTATATGTACTAAATAAGCGTGAATTCAAGTTTTTAATACACGTTCATATATGTAAAAATAAATGTTTGTTAGTGTTTCTTGGCTCATTTGTGAACTTACAGCACGAGCGCTTTCTAAATAAAAGAAACCGGTTCTAGAGCTGTATTCAAATTAGACTATATATTTTTTATGTTTATTTGATGAACAGCGATTTTAACAGTGAAAGTGTGAAGAACTAATAATGACTCCACCAACTAAAAAGAAGCTGTAATGTGACTTCTGTGTCACTGTGTGGCGCTGTGAGCCCCTGACATATAGTGCTGTATCACTCTGTGCACGTGTTTGTTTTGAGATTAAAGGTTTTTGTCTTATGGTTAACAATATAACAGAAAAAAATATAAAAAAATAAATTTAGTTCTCATAAAAGTGTATATTTTTAATTTATTTTTATAACTTCTGCTGATGTGAAGCTGTGGGAAAAAATCTATTCATTTTTATAAGTTATGTTGTAATAATTGGGCTTTATCTGTGTTTTAAAGCATTCAAGCAAACACAAAGAGCAGAATAAAAACATAGCAGACAGCTGGTAAAGCCATTTAAAAAAAGCCATTTTATTGCAATTATAACCATCAGTTTATGACAAATCTCCAGATATCATTGATGAGCTACAGAGAGAGAATAAATCATGAAGTTTTTATCCTGAGACTGTGAGAGAGACGTTCATCAACTATTGCATTATAACAGCACATCTCTCTCACGTCTCCTCAGATGAGCAGAAACTGAGCACGTGCGACAGGAGCGAGGCATCAACCCCTCACATTTAGTCTTCCGAGTTATCAGTTATGATGTCAGCGAGTGTTAAACGTCAGGATCCGAGAGGTAGCCATGGAAACCCTTATCACATTTCCAACTTCACCAGCGTGAGCCCGTCCCGCACCGATGTGCTCAGAGTTTACTGTGTGTGTGAAATAAAGAAAAGCTCAAGCCCTTCACCCTTCATAAAGCACAAGAGCCAAACACGTTAAAGACGAGAATTTAAGGCTATAGTGCCGCGTCATTCCTTCGATCTTTCTCACCAGTGCACTAAAAATACATCCAAATACACGTTATTCCTCGGAACAAAGAGGCACGTGTTGAGTGCGTATCTGTAATATTCTCCGTGCTGGTTTACTAAACGTCTGTGTAAAGCCCAAAAGCATCGTAAAGATCTCAAGAGAGAGAAGCGCTATCATGATCGAATATGTTCGTCCTTATACCATTATAAAAACTTCAGAATAAAATACAGTTTAGTAGAAAGCAGTGTCGCTTTGGTCCCCTTCAAATACATGTTCTTCACTTTTTCATCCGTTATTTTTTACACATCTTTTTACGTCAGCTAGAAAAATAAGATTCCGAATCGCGACCGGTCTCCTTAGAAAAATATCACTCCACGTCTTGATTTCTATCCTACACAAGACACGAAAACACAAATTTGGTCCTCGGGTTTGAGTCGAGTTGTGTGAATATTGATTGTCGAGAGAACCGTTCACGGTGTTTAATACACGACGGCACTAAATTGAAACAAAAAAGACAAAAAAAAAAAAGCATCTCTGAGTTTCTGTCCACGATGTTTGTGAGGGAATGACGGGGTTCAGATGTTTTATTCGGGTTTGGGTTCGGGGGTTTCGCTCTTGGCCTCTAATGCCTCTTCATCGCTCTCGATTCCAGAGCGACTGACGATACGCCGGACGAAGGGCAGATCTCCACGCCTGGACACACAAACAAAATGCCACACGGTTATATTTCCAGTCTGCAACTAAAAAAAGTCCACAAAACAGTACGAGACGACAAAGTTCATGAAGTTTAGACTAAACCGTGTTTCACACCTGAGTTTGCTCTTCAGAGTGTTGACCTCGCGGTTCATGGCGTCGGCCGATTCGCTGGCGTCCTCCAGCTCTCTCTGCAGTTTCCTGCGGTTGGCGTTCGCCCGCTGCGCCTCCTCCTCCGCCTCCTCCAGCTGTCGCTTCAGCTGCTTCATGCGGCTGTTCAACTTGTCGGCCTGCAGCCAATCAGAAACAGAAGATGAAGAGACACTTCAGCCAATCGGATCCTTCCCTGTGTGGCGTACGAGCGTTTCTCACCTGATCTTTAAATTGCTCCGAGCTGCGTCTCTCATCGTCCACCTGCAGAATCACCTCCTTCAGCTTCTTCTCGGCACGACGCACCATCTTGGACGCCTGCTGTCTCTCTCTAATGAACAGATCCGGGGTCAGTTTACACTGCAGACACACTTCACATCCGCATGATTTACGGCGCGCAGTGAACGCTTACTTGGTCTCGACGTCCAGCTGCTCCTCCAGTTGGCCGATCTTGGCCTCCAGGGCGCCGATGGTGGCCTTGTACTTGCTCTTGACGGCTCCCTCCAGCTCGGTGAGTTTGAGTTTCATCTCCTTGTTCTGCCGCTCCATCTGCGAGCGAGCCCCCTCCAGACGCTGAGAGGTACTGCGCTCGGCCGTCAGCTCCACGTTTGTCTGATCCACCTGCAGCAGAGATCTCTTCAGACGGTCGTTGACCAGCTCGGTGTTATTCTGCTCCTCCTCCAACTCCTCCTCCAGCTGAGCGATACGAGACTCCAGACGCCTCCTCTCCTCTGAGCCCAGAGCTCTGGTCACACACACACACACACACACACACACACACACAATGATTTATTCTGTCTGTGCGGGGGTCTCACGCTTTATATCGTTTGCGTCTCACCCTTTAGACAACATATTGTTCATCTCATCCTGAAGTTCGTCTCTCTCCTGCTGCGCTTGTCTCTTGGCGCGCTCGGCGGCCGCCAGCTCCTGCGGACAGAGACACAGAGTCAGAACACCGAGCCGAGACCGAACCGAAGTCAAGCCGAGAGAGAGAGAAACACAAACCTCCTGCATCTGGATCATCTCTGCTTCCATGCTCTTCACCTTCTTCTCGTTCTCTTTGCTCTGAGCCAGAATCTCTTCTCTGGACAGACGCGTGTCCTCCAGCTCCCGCAGCAGATCTTTCATCTGAGCCTGAAGGTTTGATCAGGAAAACACAGATTTATCAGCCCTGCGGCTCTCCACCGCCTCATCCCAAACCCTCAACCCATTAGCCTTTCTTTGATCCTTAGTTCCTTCTTTTACTTTTACCAAAACATCTTTTTTGTTCATTTCTAAGACGCTTTTCACAATTGTGCAGTCTTGCAAACTTGCAGAGCAGCAGTACAGAAAACAAGTAAATATAGTTCAAATTAAATTAATTATAAAATAATAATAGTTTAGAAATAATCATATAAAATAAAAAAAATCGGAAAATATGAAAATGTATAAGAAATTACTACATTACATTATTGATAGAAATAAAAATATTGACAAAATATACCATATCTATATACCGTAAAAATATAAAACATTAAATAATAATATAATTATAAATGATAAAAACGAAATAAAAGTATAAAATCAACTGATAAGGCATATATGGTATCATAAAAATATATATTATAATTATATAAAAACTGTAAATTATTAACAAATTATATAAAAAGATGAAAATATTAATTATTAATAAATGGATGTGTGACAATAACAATGAATAAAGAAATATAATTATATCAAATACTTATATAAAATTATAATTATATGAAAAATGTAAGTCATAAAAAACGTTTATTAAAAAATACATGATTTTTTATAGAAACCATGTGAAATTATTAAAAATACAATTAAAATCAATACGTGGTTGACAGACTAATATGCAAATGTGTCCTATGGTGTGAAGGCAAAAAATTTGAATAAAAAAACTAGCAATGAAAATAAATATATGATTACATTTTATATGATAAATATTAATATCAAACAATGTAATATTAACAGTTTGTTTTCCAAATAATGCTATGTCACACAATAGGACAGGATTTATTGGTCAACTACTCGTGTGCAAAGTAGAAGTGCGAAGCCGGTTACCTGCACTTTCTTCAGTTGTTTGAGAGCCTCATCACGGCTCTTGTTGGCCTGGTCGATGGCCGCCTCCAGATCCTTCAGGTCCAGCTCCATCTTCTTACGCGCCGCCATGGCGAGAGCACGCTGTTTGCGCTCATCCTCCAGCTCCATCTCCATCTCGCGAACCTGTCAACCCACAATTACTACCAGCCCGACGCTCTTCCCACATTGAGGAAACGTTATTTGAAGGTCTCATACCTGTTTGATCAGCTGTCTCTTCTTCTCCTCTCCCAGCTCGTCTCGGCCCAGCAGATCTCTCTCATACTGAGCCTTCATGGCCTGCATGTTGACCTCCAGACGCAGTTTGGCATCTTCAGTGCCCTGCAGCTCATCCTCCAGCTCCTCCAGCTGTGTCCTCATCTCCTCCAGCTGCTGCTCCATCCCACGCTTGGACTTCTCCAGCTCGTGCACCTGAGGACGGAGAGGAGGCGTGAGGTCACATCGGCGGAGGAGAAGAAAGGAAGAGGAGCTCCTGAAGGGTCACTTACGCTCTTGCCCACGTCGTCTTTGGAGGACACCAGGTCTTCCATCTCAGCGCGGAGCAGTTTGTTGGTGCGGTCCAGCTCGTCCTTCATGTCCGTCAGGGTCTCCAGCTCTCGGGCCAGCGCCAGCGCGCGCGTCTCTTTCTCACGGGCTTCGGCCTCGGCGCGGTCACGCTCCTCGGCGTAGCGAGCGGAGATGGACTTCTCCTCAGCCAGCATCTAAGAAACAAACGGTAAGAGCATCAGCGTCGAGATGTTCTGCCGGGTTTGCAGGAAAGCTCGGGTCAGCCCTGTCGTATCTCACCTGATCGAACTTCTTCTGCTTCTTCTCCAGGTTGGAGACGATCTGTCGCAGGTGGTCCTGGTCCACGACCATGTCGTCCAGCTCCTGCTGCAGACGGGTCTTGGTCTTGTCCAGTTTGTCGAAGGCGGTGTTCCTCTCGTCCAGACGCTGCCCGACGGCCTCCAGGTCTCTCTGCACGCGCTTCTTGATTTCCTCTGCGTTCTCCAGAGAACCCACTTCCTGTTCCATCTTCTTCTTCATCTCCACCAGCTGCGGGAACACGTGAGATCAAGCAGAGCTCGCAGACGCTGGGACACATGGGGTACGTGATGTGTGTGCGTGACGTACCTGAGTCTGCAAGATGCCCATGTGTTTCTCCAGGTTTCTCTTGGCCTCCTCTTCCTCCTCCAGCTGCTCCTTCAGACCGTGATGCTCGTCCTCCAGCTGCCTCAGACGAGTGTTCAGAGACAGCTTCTGCCGCGTCTCCTCCTGCAGGACTTCCTACAGGACACACACACGACGGAGAGTGAGACGCGCGCCACCACACATCCCATAATCCCACAGTAATGCCACGGTCATACCTGCACGTCCTGCAGCTGAGACTCGACGGCAGAACAATCCTTTGTGGCTTTGATGGATTTGCCCTCGACTTCGTTTAACAGACCGCTGACGTTGTCCAGCTCCATCTGAGGACGGAGGAGATGTTTGGAACCGAACGTAGAACGAACGTTCAGAAGCGTGGCGATCGTGTGAGCTACGCACCTGCATCTTGCCCATTTTCTCGGCCAGTTCCACTCGCTGTCTCTCGCTCTCGGCGTGTTTGATCTGCAGCTCCTGCAGTTGTGTCTCGGCTTTCTTCCTGCGGTGTTCAGAATCTCCTTTACCCTGCATGAGCGTCTGCAGCTCGATCTGAAGCTCGTTCTTCTCAGACTCCAGAGCCTGCTTCGTCTTCTCCACAGACACTTTATTCTGAAGAGAGAGAGAGTATGACTGAACACATGTCCTGCAAGAGAGGCGAGTCAATGTGTGTGTGTACAGCTATGTTATTGTGCTTGTAAGTGAAAGTTTGTGTATTAGTTAGCATGTGTGTTTTAGTCAGGTGTGTTGCTCAAGCTGTGTGTGTGTGTTACTAAGAGTGAGTGTGTATTAGTAGCATGTGTGTATATTAATGAGTGTGTGTTTGTGAGGAAGTGTGTTGCTCAGTGTGTGTGTGTATTTTAGTGACAATGTGTGTGTGTGTGTGTGTCTTACCCTCTTGACCTGCTCCAGTTGTTCATTGAGCTCATCGAAGGCTTGACCGTGTTTCAGTCTCATGTCGGCCACCAGCTGCTCGTGAACTTTAGCTTCATCCTCCAGACTCTTCTTCAGATGAGCCACTTCTGTCTCACGCTTCGACCTGTCATGACGTCATCACAGTCACGTGATCATCATCACACCACAGATCAAAAGAACTAGCTGAATGTGTGTGTGTGTACCTGAGCTCTTGTTGAGCGGCGGTTGAGTCCAGCGTGTCCTCCAGCTCAGTCTTGAGCGCCTCCAGCTCCTCGCCCAGATCTCGGCGGTGTTTCTCGGCTTTGACTCGAGCCGCTCTCTCCAGCTCCAGATCCTCCTGAAGTTCACTGAGCTGAGCCTCCAGCTCACGGATCTTCTTCTGAGCCAGATTCTTCTGAGCCGCTTCCTCTTCAATCCTGAGGACACAAACACTTCCTGAGTCTGGTGTGTGATAACGAACGACTGTTGTTAATCCAGAGTTGAGCGTCGGTGGATGTGATGCGGTGCGTGAATGACACACCTGGCCAGCGCCTCCTGAAGCTCCTCCTCTTTTTTGGCGAGTTGAGCGCGGAGTTCAGCGATCTGCGCCTGCAGCTCAGCGATCTGGTCGTGCTGCTCGGTGGAGTCGCCCTCCAGTTTCCTGCGGTTCTTCTCCAGCTCCTGCCTCTGTTTCTCCTCTCGCCGCAGACGGTCTGAAACAAAAGAGAGGTTTATGCCATGGAACACACGCCGGATCTCTCGCGTCAACAGTCAGAAGAACAAACAAACTTGCTGACCCTCCAGATCTGTGATCATGGCCTCGTGTTTGTTCTTCAGCTTCTGCAGACTCTTGGACTTCTCCTCCTCCTCGGCAAGGTTGGATGTGAACTCGGAGATTCGTTCTTCATACAGTTTCTTCTCCTGTAAGCGCAGCACACACACGGACGGACGGTCACAAACCTCTGCGGTCATCTTCCAAACACACACGACACTTCTCTCGACACACACGGACCTTAGCCAGCTTGTTGTTCTGATCCTCAAACAGCATCAGCTCCTCCTCGGTCTTCTTCATCTTGGCCTCCATCGTCACCTTCTCCAGCTGCAGTTTCTGCCGGGCGGCTTCCTCCTCGTCCAGCTGCTGCTCCAGATCCTGTCGGAGCGAAACACACCTCATTTCTCATTCCACCAATCCCACGCACCTGAGCCATCTCCGAGCGCTTCTTACAGTGATGTTCTGCTGCATCTTCTTCTTCTCGGCCTGCAGGTGATTGGCTCGCTCCTCCTCCTCCTCCACACGCGCCTCCAGGTCATGAAGGATCTCCTCTAGCTCTTGTTTCTTGGCCACGAGTCGGTTCCTCATCTCGTCGGCCTCGGCGCACAGGTCCATCTCGGCCTGCAGCTGCTCCTGAAGGGCTAACTTCTCAGCGTTCAGCTGTAACAACACACCATCACAGATGATGACACGTGCTCGCGTGCGCGTGTAACGAGCGTACACGTGGAGTGTGTGCGTTGCGCACCTGATGTTGTTTGACTTCTAACTCCTGCATGTGCTGTTCAGCCATCACTTGTTTCTCTTTGACTTTGTTGAGTTCGTCGTCTTTGGCCTGCATCTCCTCTTCCTGTCTGCTGACCTGGAGCAGAGGCTTCACCTGAACACACACACACACACAACATCAGTACACAAACACACGACAGAACATCTCAACGTGTTTGTGCGCGCGCGTGTACTTTGGTAAAGAGTCTCCACCACTGCCAGTTTCTGAGTTTCAGGTAGGCAGCGCAGTTCCTCTGAATGACTCTCATGGCCGTCAGCTGCTGTTGTCTCTTAGCGAACGCTCTGCACACAAACACACACGAGATCTCAGCTTCAGTCTCGTGTCTTCACGTACGTACATCTATATTTGCAATCTTCTTAGACAGCAGATGAGAAATGTCGATGACGTCATCTTATTTGCTGTAGGAAGTAAACACAAGCCAGTTCGAACACAGATACGGATCTGACGATCGCGACGCTTACTTGCGGGCGACGTAACCGCGGCACCAGGCCTGGAAGTTGATGATGACGTCAGTGATCTTCATGTCGCGCTCCTCCTCCAGGTGCGCCAGAACTCCGGCACGGAAAAACACTTTACTCTGTCCGATCCGGAACAGGTTAGGATCCAGCTCCAGAGCTCTGATCTAACACACAGAGACACAACAACAGCGGTATGATTTTTGACAGATACGAGTGAAAAACTTCAACGGTACACAAAAAAAACGATTTGTTCGTGTGGTGTGATGACTTAAAGTCGTACCATCAGCACACAGGCCTGTTTCCCATCCATGAATCCTTTAGGAATGGCGCTGGGTGTGAGGATTTCATATCTGAGCAAAAACAAACACATCACTGTAAACGCACAACAACTTACAATTAATACAATGCTTGTGTGTGTGTGTGTGCGTGTGCTGACCTCTGTCTGAACTCCTGGAAGACGATGCGATTGGGGAATCCCTGTCTGCAGATCCTAATGCCCTCCAGAACACCGTTACACCGCAACTGATCCAGGACCAGATGAGGGTCCAGTTTACCCGCCTGACACACACACACACACACACACACACACACGTGTTGTTCATTTCCTCAAAGTGTTGCGTCTATCATGCTCAACACACAGCAGTCTGTCATGTGGAGGTCGATGTACCTTTTTCTCGTGGTTTGGAATGATGCAGCGGACGAAGTTTGGGTTTGTGTTTCTGAGAGTGGCCATGAGTTTGGACAGCTGCTCCTTGTAGAGCTGCCCGACCGTCCGGAACATTCCCTTACGAGTCTTAAAGGCTCCCGGCAACTCGGACATCCCGGCCACCTTATCCAGTCCCACGATACGATCCACTGACGGAGAGAGATTACAGAGAGTTCACATGTGCGGTAGACGCTTTCTGTCAGTCGTGCGGTTCAAACCAAACAAACATCAACACTGGTGACGCATCACTGCAGCACGTGAGGGGGGGCACACGATGCTGGTGAAGAGTGGGGGGGTCACACACACACACACACACACACACACACACACACACACACACACAGAACAATGAAACTCAATGCAGTGCAGGTGTGTGTGGTCCAAAATTAAAGCCGCCGGACATGGTTCATGAGCAGAAGTGAGCAGAAAACAATCCTTACTCGGCATTACAGTAATAACGCTATGAATCTGAATCTTCCCGTTTAATCTTGGACCGTGTTTTTGTGTTTTTGTGTATGTTTGACGTGTTGTGTAGCTGTGTGTAACACTGGTCATGAACTGAAGCAAACCCATGCAGTTTATACCCATTTCTGCAGTACCACAGACCAACAGCGGGGGCGCCAAAACACACTATTACACACACACAGAGAGAGAGAGACAGATCAGAAATCACACACACACACACACACTTCAGATACACATTCACACGATCAGACACACACAATCAGATACACACACACACAATCGGATACACGTACACAAAATCAGACACACACACATGATCAGACATACTCACGATCAGACACAGACACACACACACAATCAGACACGCACGCACACACACACATGATCAGACACACATTCACATGATCAGACACACACACACACACACACACGTGATCAGACACACATTCACATGATCAGACACACACACATGATCAGACATACTCACGATCAGACACAGACACACACACACACGATCAGACACGCACGCACACACATGATCAGACACACATTCACATGATCAGACACACACACACACACACACACAACCACACACACACACACACACGTCTGGTTTACTATCTCCATGGGGGCAGTCCATAGGCGTAATGTTTTTTATACTGTACAAACTGTATATTTTATCCCCTAACCCAACCCCTAAAGATCATAGAAAACTTTTTGCATTTTTAGATTTAAAAAAAATATTGTTCTGTACAATTTATAAGCTTTTTTTTTGCCCGTGGGGACCTCAATTTTGAGTCCCCATGAGTTGGTGTGGATTCAGGTTTAGGTCCCCACTAACATATAAAAAGCAAGTCCACACACACACACAGTCCTTTGGCCTCTAGACTTCTTTGGTTTCACTGCTGAGAGTTCATCAGAGACTTTCATTTTTATAAAGGCAAAAACCTTTTTGCCAGGCGTATTGTAAGAATCCCTTTCAAGGGTTTAGTGTGGCATTGTGGGAGTTTTTAAAACTTCAGTGAGGTCTGAATGCATGCTGCGCCTCGTTCACCTACAGTACTTATACTACGCACTAAATATATATTTTTTGTGTTTGTAGCAAACAAAGTATGCAGGTACTGGTACGTTGTTGCACGCTATTGTGATTAAAAAGATACCGTGAGCTTTTTTATTGTGATGTTTATGATGTAGTTTAATTTATTAATTCAGTAAATTATCACCTACTGTATCTGACTTAATTCTTTAGACCTATCTGAATTTAATCTATTAATCACTAAATAGTAGGGATGTAACAATATCAAAATCTCGTTATACGAAAATATCTTGGTGAAACTGTCACGGATCTCAGGTGTGGTGAGACAAGAACAGAGGACCCAGGTGCAGACAGCGGTTAAGGGGTTAACATGATATTTAATAACAAAGACAAAATACAAAACAAAGACCCACGTGGGGGTAAACATAATAAAACAGAGGAACAAGACTAACTAAACTGACAAGACTAAACTAAACCAATAACACATCGCATAGGAACACTACAAACTAGACTAACTAACATGACAAGAACTCACCCACACGACACAGTGCAATGACCCGACACAAGACAGAGAACACAGGGGCATTAAATAAAGGGACAAATCAAAGGGGAACAGGTGTGGGGCATGAACTAATAAACAACCAATAACAAGAGATACAAAAGGGCGGGAACACAGACAAAGACCGGAGAGAGTATCGAAGGCCGACAGGGTCAAAATGACTCTCTNACACACACACACATGATCAGACACACATTCACATGATCAGACACACACACACACAGGTGATGATGGTGTGGATGGAGAGAAAGTAAGAAGATGAAATCTGTCACCTGATTGTAAATGAAGGAAAGGAAAGCGCTGATAGAAAGAAGCTCTCTGAGAGCTCTGCATCTCTGACAAACACACACAAACAGTACAGAAGAGGTGTGTACAGAGGAGCAGCGGGACATAAGAGATGAGGGATGAGACACAGGAACCACACAAACACACACATCCAGTCAGTCTCATCATCAGATCATAGATCACACTCAGAATCACTGGAGCTTATCAGGAATCATTCTGTTCTACACCCAGAAGTGAAAATCATCTAATTAAACCACCTCCACATATCATCAAATCAAACTCACCGTCCTTCCACAGCTCTGAAATAAACTTGTCTGTGGACTGATTGAGCAGTGTGGCCACATTATCATTCAGAGGATCCATGTTCTTCATCAGCCACTCGTCTGCTTTATAATCCACCTGAACACACACACACACAAACACACCGTCACAACACAAACACAGGCACATGATCGGCAAAGGACAAAAAAGAAGGAAGACCGCACACACCCTCGGCGAACCCCAATCCCCCCCCAAAAATAGTCTTTAATGTTACTACTTAAATGTTACATGATTAAAAACAGGAAACTGTTTGCCAAAAATAGATATTTTTCACTTAGCAACACAAAAACAAACTATTATAATTTTCCAATTCCGTCTGTTCTTGACTGCTTCCCCCCGTCACGCATAAGGCGTGGGAAATGACCTACTGGGAACTTCAACTGTGCTGAAATAGTGGGATTATAACACCTAGTCCTATTAAGCCAATCAAATGTTCATTAGTTTAACAGTCACCTAAACAATATTTAATCAAATAAATTGATGGTTTGTGCAAATATCTTATGCTAATGTCAAATAAGATGGCATTTACAAATGGCCCTCGAGTAGTTTATACTAGGCCTACTTTAAATTTTATTGTAATCAGCAAAAATTCCTTAAACAATAACTGAACAAAAAGTAAAGAATATTGTGGCCTCAAGAGATTTCCATACACAGCCACTAGATGGCGCATCACGTCATTCATACAGCATTTAAATGTATGCTTTCAGTAGAGACTTCAACGCGTTTATATTACAGGGGACTAGATCGGCCATTTGTATAGTTTCAAGCTATCAAATCACGGAACGGCCTATTTTAGTCTCTGTATATAGATCATGTTTTAATGTTAAATCATATCATATAGACGTCTCAACTTCCAGACTCGGGATTTTCTGTACAAGTTACAAAACGCTGTTCAGTTCCCCACTTCATTCAAAATGACACCACACACATTTCTGAGTACCAAAGAAAGAAGAAGCGGTCGCTCTGCATTTATCACAAGCGTGTGCATGACGTAGAGAGCGTAGAAATGATCCTGTTGGCCAGCTGTAAGATTCCCACGCGCACATCCCCAATCCCGCCACCAATTCAAATAAATCGAATGCAAGCAATTTACACGGATGATCCCAGCGAGGTCAAAAATCACATCCCTGCAAACACTCATCCGCTCATGTCAGGAACACACAAGCACCTTTCCAGCATAATGAAGGACGCAGAAATCCGCATCGTCCTTCAGTTTCTTGGGTTTGAGGAATTTAGGATGAGTTCCCTGCTCCTGCACCACCTTCTCCACGAAACTCTTATCTGTGGCTTTAGGGAACCAACATTCTTCATCCAGAAGAGCCAAGATACCCGGAGGACTCGCCTGAGACAGATTCAACCCGAGAAAACAACTTAAGTTTACTAAGACTAAAAACATTCAAACGTGTTCGATGAAATTCAACAAAATATTGAGCTAAATATTATTAGAAAAACTTCACATTTTAGAAATGTTGCCTCAGCAATATATTGAAATGGGGCACTAAATTTATTAACTAATAATAAATGCTTGAACTTAAAAGTACAACTGAAATAAATGTAAATTACACTAACATAGAAGTATAAAAATAAAGAAATAATTTAAATGACAAATGCATGACATTCCAATAAAAATCTCTTTCAAAATAAAGAAATAAATCAAATTAAACTGACAAGCTTGATAAAAAAATTGAAATTAAATAAAGTATCGGCCTACATGCTGTTTTAAAATTTTTAACTAAACAAAGCTAGAAATGTTGCATCAGCAATCAATTAAAATGAGCTTGATGAACTAAAATTGATAAAAAAGAAATCATTAACTAAAAAAATAACAAATTCATTAATTTACCTATATATCGATAAAAAAATAAACGAAAAAACTAACTAGCAAAAAATTGCTTAAATGTATGAATAATTTATGATTAAAACTACCACAACTACTATTTTAGTTTAATTACCACTACTATAAAACTGAAAAACGTGGAAAAACGTTTTTTTGTCATTTTTCACTGCTCACCGAGCAAAAAGGTGAATTATGCAACTAAAGCGAAAGGAGTTCTACTCTAATGCGAGTCACGTGATCGCTCTGGGAGGTTTGTGATTGGCGGAGACACTAACGGGTTTCTCGATGAGGTCGATGCAGGGCTGCAGGTCGAGACCGAAGTCGATGAAGCTCCACTCGATGCCCTCGCGCTGATACTCCTCCTGCTCCAGGATGAACATGGTGTGGTTGAAGAGCTGCTGGAGCTTCTCGTTGGTGTAGTTAATACACAACTGCTCGAACGAGTTCAACTGTCAAGACAAACAGAGAACCAGCCTCAGAACCACAGACCATGACATGACAGACTTCTGGTCTACGTCACAAAACTCGATTTGCTTTTGTTTGAGAGCTAGAAACATACTGACAAGTTCAACGTGAAAGTACCTCAAAGATCTCAAAGCCGGCAATGTCCAGGATGCCAATGAATGAAGCGCCCTGTCGTTTAGTTTTATCCAAAGCTTTGTTAATGCGCATCACCAGCCAGCGGAACATCCTCTCGTATGAGGCTTTGGCCAACGCCTCCACGGCAAACTCCGCCTGCTCCTGCGTTTGAGCCTTCTGCACGTAGTCACGACCCACTTTGATACGCGGTGAGAGGATGGAGCGAGTGAAGTCCGTCACGCTCATCCCCATCAGATGACAAACCTTCTGCGCAGCTGGAGAACAGAATTACAACATCACAAAAACATCAGAGACGAATCTGCGTCTCGGATATTTCTCCCGAGAAAAAGCCTGAAATCTCACAAAACGTCTCCAGGAGAAACATCTGAGACTAAAGGTCTTTGCACATACAGTGCGAAATTTTCGTATATGCGTTTTTCCGTATTTGGCGCTGGTTTGTACGGTGTCTCTGAATTGTCAAAACGCCTCTCAAACGGTTTGCTAAGGATGCGAAAAACGCAGAAAATCCAACCCAGTCCGAATTTTCTTATGACGTACGAAAATATCGGAGGCAATGTGTAAATGTGATTGACACAACGTGAGGTCGAATTTAGTTTTTAACGTGCAGAAATTTCGGACTCAATGTGCATTGGCTTTTAAGCTGCGTCTGAATTCGCACGCTCGTTCACTATTCCCTATATAGAGAATGCTAAATAGTCCACTACATGGAGAAGAAGTGAGTGAAAATGAGTGAACGAATATTTCATTTGTTCATTTGTCACGTCATTGTATTAGTATTTAATAAAGAGAACAAAACGGGAAATAGTGAGTGACGCTCAAAATCAGAATGCATTGTGGGTAAAAAGTCGTGAACGAATGTAGGGAATGAGTTGCTCACTCAGAATTCGGACAACACTACAAAATGGCGCACACTTGATATAGTGCACTATATAGGAGATAGGGGACGAATTTGAGACACATTTGAGATGCGTTTACCTGTATCATCGGGCATAGACGCCTGGTCCGAGTGACGCTCTTTCTTAAATGTCATGTTACCCAGCTGAAGAACAGAAGACACAACCCTCAAGAGACCTGCGGACGACACACACACACACACATTACACACACAAACAAATCAAACCAGAACACCACAACACACGGCCGGATATTCACCGATCATCTCTTCCTCAGAGAATCCCATGATCCTCATGGACTCCATAGTCTCCATGTACAGGTCTCTGTCCTGCTGTCCCGGGATGGTCACGTTCCCGTTGGACAGAAAACGGTAGTTGTTGTAGTTCTCCAGACACAGTTCGGCTGAAGGACAAAGGAAAAGAGTGAGACACGCGTCACTTATAAACTCACCGTCCGATTGGAGAGAGAGAGCGAGACCGAGACTCACAGCGCAGTTTATCTCCTGCACCCGTCAGCATGTAGTAGAACACGTGGAAGGCTCTCTCTTCTTTGGCCTGACGGATCGCACGGGACTTTTCCAGCAGGTCTGGAGGTCAAGGGTCAAGGACACACAACAAATCCCTCATAACCCATCATCACTACTCACGATGAGATCGAAAACAAGGATACAAGTTTCAATATTGGCTCCGACGATGTATCCGTTCACGTCGAAGTTGATTCTGATGAACTTGCCCTGGAACACCAGAAGGGTCAAGATCATGTTTGCACTTCTAATGAAAACTGGACGTGACTAAACGTGTCTTACGAATCGAGACGAGTTGTCGTTCTTCACGGTCTTGGCGTTACCGAAGGCTTCCAGGATGGGATTGGCCTGCAGAAGCTGTTTCTCCAGCTCCCCCTGGTGGTGGAACAGAGAATTCACCGCAGTCATTCGGGCATTCAGAGGACTTTTGAAAAGCAAAGCTCGCTGGTTTTCACGTACAGACAAACACGGCGCTTATACAACAAAACCAATACGAAGCAAAGCATGACTCCACCCATCACGCCCAAAATTCACCAGAAGAAAACTTCCACCAATGTAAGTGACCCGTCACCTTAAAAAGCATTCAAATCATGCTAGAGTGTTTGAAAACCCCTGCAGCTCAGCCTTTCATTCACTGTAAAGAAATACTTCTGGTTATGGACAGAAAAACGTATCCCAGCTGTTATTCTTTAAAGCGTTCATCCACCTGGTAAAGTAGTCCCACCTCCAAAAGACAATTCATACACTTCACATCTCAAACACAGAAGAGTGAAAAAAATCCCGCACATTTACATTCTCACGGTCTGTCTTTTATTGTGTGTGCATTAACACAACTTTACAACATGAAGGAGTTTGGAAATATGCTCTGTTGTAATGTCACTTGTATTAAAGACAGAACATTACTTTAAAGTCCCAGTGAAATGAAAAATGACAATGCCTATTTTTTCATGAAATATTGCAGCGTTTATTGTAAATAGTTGATCAGTGTGGGTCATACTCTTTTTAAAATTCGTTTAACTAAAAACATAATCTTTAGTTAAAATCTGAAAATGCACTTCCGTCCTGGGCGGAGCGTCCGTTAACTCCTCCCCTTCAACTGTCTGCTGCCAGTTGGATTTCAAAATGCAACAGCCGTTTTATACATCCGATCAAATCGCAGAGAAAGACGAAAGCCACGCCCACTATTCTTCTCATTAGAAATTCCATTTCACTCGGGAATGTGTCAAAATAGGGAAGTAAAAACGATGGCAACTTCCAGTTCACAGGGACTTTAAAGTGATAGTTCACCCTAAAAACAAACTTCCTTCATCCTCGTGTTGTGTCAAACCTGTACGAGTTTCTTTCTTCTGCAGAACACGGCAGAAGATATTTTGAAGAACGTTGACGATCAAACAACACTGAACTCCATTGTATGAACACAAAACCACAGAGACATTTCTCAAAATATCTTCTTTTGTGTTCCACTGAAGAAAGAGATTTTCAACCACATGATGAAAGAATTTTGGCTGAACTGTCTTTTTAACAACTCCATTGTGTAAGAAAACCATAAAACGTGTTATAAATCTTGCTTTAATAATCATGAAGTGTGAGATTTCCCCCACAGGTCTCATTAAAATCTCATCTCGGCCGAGAGCTGAAGAACATTCCAGCAGCATGAGAGAACCACTTGTGTTCTCCGACATCATGTTTCAGATGAACCGCTGCGGGGGACATTCAACACGCACACACACGCACGCACACACACGCACACGGCTTACAAGCGTGTTAAAGTCAACATGAAACACCACTGCTGAGGAGTGAGTGAGTTTACTCTACGTGTCCCAACAATAACTTTTCAAATCAATCATTATTTGTGTCGTAACCTTTACTAAAGTAACGCTAACTAAAATCAATAAAAGCTGGATCACATCGGCCATTTCATGTGGACTTCACGTCACATTTACACACAAACACACGATGATGATCCCTGAGGGGTGTGCAGAAACACACACCCCGCTTACGCCATTCACACACATGACACTGAGCTTATTATGGGATGTTTGCATCATCACACTACAGCCTTGCCCTCACACGGATCACAGTGTTTGAGAGGCGCTGATGCTCAGTGCTCACGTGTCTGAATGTTCGTCTCCAGCAGACGTCAGCAGCTACAGCGAGACGAGAAACTGAGAGACGGATGGAGAGATGGAGAGGGTGTAACTCACATGCGACAGGACTGAGCTGTTCTGTTGAAGAAAGAAAAAGACAGAAACTTAAACACGCTGTCATAGATGCTGTGATGGGACAGAAATGACCCGACTACAACAGAGGATGACATGAGAGATCTGTACAAACACAAACATCATCACGCTTCCTAAATAAAGGCCATATTTCCTCTGGAGGGAGGACGTGAAACATGTTATTAGAAAGTATTTTGTTACAAAAACTATTCACCCGACTTAACCGTTCAACTCTGTTACCACACTTGTTGTTAGTAACACGACTAATGTCATATTGTATTTGATTTGTGTAAAACTTAAGTTTATCCATAACTACAAACCAAAACACGGGCTGGTCCCTTTAACCCTGTTATCATAGCGATGTATTTCATTTAGATGTTTGTTGATTTAAGAAAAATGTTTCGGCTAATACGATACATTCAAACTCCAAGTACTGTCTATTGCTGTGGCCAATACATTGTTACAATTTCACATCATGATTATAGTGAACATAATTATCATGGTTATCGGTATTATCACGGTTTTGTTCAGATGTGCCGGAAATGTCCAAAAAGTAATGACACCAAGTTTTATATTGATGTGACTTGTTAAAAGCACCTTTAGTTGTTATAAACATCAAATAAATAACATGAATATTAATCCTAGCATGTGTTGAGTGTAATCGGGTGTGCTTTAGGACCCAGGAGACACCTTCAGTCATAAAGAAGCTTTAAAATCATCCGTCTGTCTAAAGAAATATCAAGTTATTGTGTTTCAGTATATATTTCCCCCAATATGCACATGTTTGGACTAAAAGCCCTGTGATCAGAAATAAACGGGGGCAGACGAGGATGAATATGTATGTCTCATATCAATAACATACTGTTTTGCTTGTTTATTTTGCACTCCTGACATAAATGAACGAAACACGTTTCATAATGCGCCTCTGTTATACTGTTGCTAACTTCGGCTGATGCTGGACAGTAGTTACCGTTAGTAACCATAAGTTGGTACGGTTTAATGAAAACTGAAGTATACTAACCGGCGGATGTTTTTATCGTGGTTTATCATAAAACCGGTAATCGTTACATCCCTAGTTATAATGCTAGAAATCAAGTAAAAGCCATTTAGATGTGGGTAACAGGGTTGACAATAGCAGTATATTTACATGCTGGTTGGAGCGAAATGATTTTAGAAGCCGAAGATTTGAAATCCTCCGTGACACATGAAGATATACAGCTGAGATGTTTGAGAAGATGGTTCAAACATCAAACACACATTCCTCCATCACGCTCTCCTCTGATAAGACGACCTCTGACCTCACAGGCCGCTCGTGATAGTAAAGAACATCACTCATTTCTCCAAACTAAGACTCTTGAGATGTCTGGAGACCTCAGCGAGAACTCACCTGATCTTTCTTGGTTTTGTGAGACGAGGCCACGTGTGCCAGATACTGAATGACCTTCTTGGTGTTTTCGGTTTTCCCAGCACCAGATTCACCCCTAAAACACACGGAGAGAGAAACGCGTGAGGTGACATTCGCATCTCCAACTGTCCAATCATACGCTGTCTGATCATGTGACTCACGTGCACAGAATGGACTGGTCCTCACGGTCTGTCAGAAAAAACGGAAAGGCAAAGATTATTGACACAAAAACACAAACGACACGACAGCTTTCACAACAACATTGATTTCATTTGAATGTTAGGTGTTTAAGACAAAAGACAAAATAACATCTGAACTCTATTGTATCCGTCAACATGTCATCATGAATAAAGTCAAGAGAGATTTCTATCGCAGTAAATAAAGGTGTTTTTCTGGTCAGTATTAGGACACACATCACTCAACATCCTCTCAACACTTCAGCAGGAAGTGTTCGAAACAGGAAGTCAATATCTGGCTTCCTGCGACTCGAGGAGGAGACGCCTTTCCGGACAGAAAAGAGTTTCATACTGTGAGTGACAGCAAGAGTAATGCTCGACTTCACAAACGACACTTTTTGTTTCTCAAAACCTCAAACCTATAAACTACACCTAAAGAAAACGTGTGTGGACCTTGACAAGCACAGAGATTCTCTGCAGGAGTCTGCTGCATTATTAAACTCACACAACACACAACACAACAACACAACAGATGTGTTTTATCAGCTTTTCTTTTTTCATGACACACCAACTTTAACACACACGTCCGTTTGATTTCTGTAGTCCGTGTGTGTGTGCAAGTTGTGATCTGTGTGATGTTGTGCGGGTGTGTTACCCTGCGTCATGCTTCAGTTGGCCGTGTGTGTGTGTTGTGTGCGTGTGTGTGTGTGTTACCCTGCATCATGCTCCTGTAGGCCGTGTCTGTGATGGCGTAGATGTGAGGAGGCATCTCGTGTCGTTTTTTGCCTTTGTACATTTCCACGATCTCCTCGGAGTAGATGGGCAGATTCTTGTACGGGTTAATAACCACACAGAAGAGCCCCGAGTAAGTCTGCACAAATAAAAACAACACAACATCACATCAAACAACCATCCACGTCTGTAGGAATGATATCTAATAAATCACTCCAGCAGATAGAAACACACTCAGCAACATTCACTTTAGTGCTCGTCTTCACACATTCACAAAGCATCAAGGTGTGAAGTAACCACAGTGAGAGGAATGTTTAATAAGCGTGTGTTTCAGGTTTATAATATTTGTGGTCATAATAGAGACGAAACATCTGTTGTGGACACGCAGAAGAGAAACATCTGAGGTTACTGATAACATCTCACTGCTGCTGATGAAAGAACCTCTGGACTGTCCACTACATCACCCCTGACCTCTGACCTCATCATTATAATCCACACATAATCCAGAGCATTCTGATGGGCTCAAAGCTTCAGAATAAAGCAACAGTTCACCCCAAAATCTCACCTTCACGTCAGATGTACTATGTTTTGCTTCAACAAAAACTAACAAATCATAATACATTAAAGGGACACTTCACCCAAAAATGAAAATTCTGTCACCATTTACTGGCCCTCAGGTTGTTCCAAATCTGTATAAATGTATTTTTCTGCTGGACACAAAGGAAGATATTTGTAAGAATGTCAGTAACCAAACAGATCTCACCCCCATTGACTCCCAAAGTATTTATTTTTCCTACTATGGCAGTAAATGGGGGGTGTGGTCTGTTTGGTTACTGACATTCTTCCAAATATCTTCCTTTGTGTTCAACAAAGAAATGTATACAGGTTTATACAACTGGGGGGTGAGTAGATGATTTTTTGGGTGAACTGTCCCTTTAAAATGTTGCCATGTTATCTTTTTATACGGTTCACAACATGATGTGTCTTCTTATTAATTCAATGCACGTTGGTAAGAGAAAACCAGTCATATTCTTATTCATCAAGACGCTAAAACATTTTTGATCACATATAAGGCAAGTCAAAAACTCATAAGGCGAGTAAATTTCGTGAGAATGCTCATGTTTGGGTGAAGTATTGATTTAAAGACATTAATGTTCATTTGCAATTTTCAGCAAATGTGAATGTAAACAAAACCAAACGTCATCATAATTCTAAAACCATTTTCTCGTGTTGCACAGACATAAAACAGCAGGCACTAAAGATCTGGAGTGGGTTTGACATGACTCCAGCGGTCATGTGACTCCAGCGGCAGGTTTGTAGAGTAGATCCTAAACAGCTGTTGAGGATGAGAATCTGCTTTACTTCCGTCATGAACCAGACCCATCAAGTGACCCTATCTGAGCCCACACCTCATCAGATGAAGGGAATCTGAGACCCCACCCCCAGCGCCTCACTTCCTGTCCCTAAGGAGCGCATTCTTCCTGTTTAGAGAACAGCGCTCGTGATTTCAGTGAGAGAAAGAGAGAGAGTTCCTCAAAACTAAAAGCAATTTCAAATATCGTCTCCTAATGTTTTCATTCATTCGTGTGCTTGTAAATGTGCCGGAAGAATCCGTCTGGACTCTTTCAGGCTGTTGTGTTGTGTTTGCGGTGACTCACGTAGATCAGGCCGGAGTAATATCGCTCCTTCAGGTTGTGCAGCACAGACGCTTCGTTCAGGCACGTCAGCTCGGCCATGTCCTCCACTTTACTGAACTTGGGCGGGTTCATCTTCTGGATGTCGTCTTTGTTGATCCGCACTTTCTTCCCCGAGTCGGAGAGCTCCACCATCACCTCGTCGCCGTGCTCTTCCCGAATCGAGCCGGCCTCGAACCCCAGACGCTCAGAGGGAATCCACACCAGCTTCTTGGTGGCCCAGTCGGCCTGCGCCAGCGGGTTGTTGACCAGATTGCGGTCCACGTACAGGAACTTATCAGCCGCCGACATGTTTGCTGGAGGAGAGAGAGGAGATCGTGATGATTATTGCATTCACACAAACGCACAAATTACCAAAAGAAAATGTGTTAGAGCTGCATCAAATCAAATGATTTTAATACTTCGAAAAGTGCCGTATAGTTTTACATGCATGCTGATATTTTAATACAGCTCTATTTGATTGGACCAAAAAAACCACATTATAACTTTGGCAGTCGAGCAGACGATGACATCAGCCTCCCGAGAGTTTCTTCTGTTTACATTCACTTTATTAACTGTAGAGCAGCTTTTATTTTCTCATGACGTTATTCTAAACACATGAACGTAGATTGGGGCATTGTTCGATGTAAGATAAATAAAATAACTCATCATTTCACAAGCATCATTCAATTTGGCTCTGTTAAATGAGTCGTGTTTTCTGCTTTGTGTTGTCATCGAGCAAACACGATGAAGCTTTTTTTATCTTGTGTTTATGTTCTGAATGAACAGCAGAGGAGACTCGCGGACTGAAGCTGACAGCTCAACATCTGGCTGTATCGCACAAGAAATAAATCTACAAATAAAGGTGAGGTCAACAACACACGCTACGCGTCACAAACATCTACGATAGTTGAGGTTCTGTGCGATCCGTAACACGTTAAGCACACAGCCACTGTTAAACAACACTGAGATTGTTTAGACATCGTGTCGCAACTGCACAAATAACATATGAGAGTGCAGACAGCGAAACAAACACACAACTTCACTTTAATCACTTTTTGGAGAAAATCTTTAAACAATAGAGTGCTTGTAGATTATTTCTGATAACAGTCAAAAGAAACCGAGAAGTAGCGTTATTTGGTTAAACTCGTCTCTCCGATATTTTGAATTTAGACTGCGATACCAAGCTCAACCGCCAGATGTCGATGTACCATACGGTTTCTTAATATGCGACCGAACTACAGGACCCATTCAACAAATCGTTTATTTAATACAATTATTATACAATAAAATTATAATACAAATTATTAATAACATAAATTAAATATAAATGTTATATTATCAGACACTAGCTAAACAGAGACTGGAAGTTAACTGCAGTCCCGGCGTGCGCGTCTGATGAAATGGTCTATTACGATAACCATCGAAATGTTTTTAAAAATAATTCAATAATGCAAATAAATCTTTTCTGCCCAATAATTCACACTCAAACGTCGAGTGCAGAGAGGCAAAGAGAGTTTGCAACGACTGTTAAATGAGAGCTGAATCATTTACTGATATTATCATATGTGTTGCAGGGCTTGACATTAAGCATTGTCATGTGGTTGTCCTTCGGACAAGTAAACTTGTCATTCACTTGTCCGAGTACAAAAATTACTTGTCCAACGATAAAAAAGATGATCTTTCATTTGAATTCTCAATATATTTGTTCCGGATCTAGATTGGTCAAGTTTGCGTCTAAACATTTTAACTAGTGTCCGCTTTGGCCGCCTGAATTTGGTTACAGGCCGTTACTCTCCGTGACGGCTATAAAACAAAGGTAAGCAGTAATTATTATTAGTGTTAAGGCTGTAGGTTAACTTTTTTTGCACATAGCGCTGGTGCTAGAGAGGTTTAAAGTTTGGTAGCACAGGCCAAACTGTAGGAGTATAAATCGTCTGTTGTCATCATTAAAAATAAATATGCAAGTGCAGTTCATCATGAATAGACAGGTAACTGACAACAGACATTCATGTTACATACAGATGAATAAATTAGGGCCGTATCATTTTTAGATTACCTAAATTTGTTTGAATATTTCTCAGTTGTGTATTTTTCCTTTTTAACTATACAACAGTGGTATATTTGTCCACATAAATTACTGTAGTATACTATAGTAAACTGCAGTAAAATTCTTAGATACTATCGTGTTTTTGAACTTTACTATAGTATACAGTGTTTATCAATTCACTACAAGGGCACTACAATTTTCAAAAGCAAATACTATAGTACACCACAGTATTTTTTGTCTGAGTGTTCAATTAAAGGGGACTTTTATTTTGACGGGCCCTGTGTTGCATTAACACAATGTCAAAAACAGATTTAAATCGATCAATAACTAACAAATCAATATCGGTGCCTAGTTTAACTGAAGAAGTCATCAAAGGTGAACATTGTTGAGAAATGACAAGACATTTGTAATGCTGTGTCAGACTCTGCGCAGTCGCCTGAGGGACGCTCACAAACTCGCTCGACAACAACACAACAAGCCCCGACAGACAGACAGCAGCGAGATGGCCGACAGCAGTTCCCACGCATCACTGCTTCTTAAAGACATACAGCAAAGGGAGGAGACACAACCAGAATAACCACAACACCAACACAACTAACACAACATCAAACCTTGTTTTTTATTCAGTTCTTAGACATTCACTCGTGTTCAGTTCAACTGATCACAGACCAGACAACCACCGGGTGGTCACAAGACACATACATGAAAACGAGCACAAACATGTTGTCTGTAGTTTTAAACATGTTTGATACACTTAAAGTTTATATAGTGTACAGTCAACGTTCACAATTCAGATTCCGACCCATGTTTACATCACCATCCTCTGTTAAACATCTGTTTACATCCCATAATACTAGACAACTTTCCCACCGATTTCTTTCACACCAGCAAGAAGTTCATGAACGAACACACACGGCCATATTTACGTGTGCGTGTCTGAAACTGACGGCTCGTTCACTGCTCACTACATAGTTCACTATAGACCCTTCTGCGAGACTCCAGAAGAACGTCCTGTTTCAGCTTTTAAACACTACACAAACGTTAACACAAAATAACCTAATCACAATGTCAAATGAACACTTTGACTTTAAAACCTCACGGTGTTTCTGCGATGTAAAATTAAAAACAGGAAGTGCTGTTTGCATCTGCCAAAGTGGTCTATATGGGGAAAGAGTACATACACATCTCACCACACCAAAGGACAGTGTCTTGTGAAATATCAGATTTAAAACTCAGAAGTGAAGATGCACGGTCTGTACCCACAATCCCTCTGGATCGACTGACAGTCGAGTGTCTCTCTCTCATGATCGGAGTTCACGTTGATGATAGACATTAACACACATTCAGACATCAACAAACAAAACACCACAGGTGCTAACAACACATTGATCAAGACAGACAATCAGGAAAACATGACTTTAACTTCACGCTCTGGAGTGAGGCGAGATTGACTCGCGGTCATTCTAGTGTGACAGAAATATCTGACACACTTCAAGTCTCCAGACGCATCTGTGAATCTAATTTTAAACATTCATCTCTCTGATGAAGATCAAACTCTTCTGTACCGATCGTATGATCTGATGTGAGAGCTGCTGAACTCTGACTGATTATTATCCGCTGTGGAATGTATACAAACGCTTGTTTTTACACATTCCACAGTCATAATGCTTTAACACTGTGTCTACACTGACAAAAGACAATAGAACGCATTAGAACCCATTATCATTTTCTCCACACTGGATACGGCGCAAACCCAGCAGGTTGTCGTGTCGCGCCCGATGTAGACACGCTGTTATACTGTATAAACTTTATAACACTAAATCAAACCCTCACACAAATTATTTTGACATTTTCAAATAAACATCATCTTTTGTGTTTATTTCGTAGAATAATGTGTACTTAAATGGACACTAAGTTACAACTTACGCACTACTAAATATTTTTGAGTTGCACCATTTAACTTAGTTGAAGCGTAATGTTACGTATAAACTAAATATTTTCAGAAGTAACTAGGAATAAAATAGCGGACTCACTGAACTAACTGAATAAGCTCTTGTTTCACTCGACATTCTTTAATACTTTAAACATACAGTATATGATAAGGCTGCTAACATTTACAGTCACGTACCTTTAAAACAGAGAACATTGTGTGATGACATTACATTATTAGCGTTGCTAACGTGACAATGTTTTGTCACATAACAGTAAGTGAATGATCACGACAGAAAGACAGTACTGTACTGGATCTTATCTGTGAGCAGCTGAAGTGGTTCAACTTGAGGAAATGATTCATAATTTATCGCCTATAATATATCAGCCCAAATTTTATCATCGATAAACCGATACTGATAACATTAAAAATGACCATTTATCGGCCGATACAGATATGACCGAAAATGTAACTTACGAATGGCTGGTGCAACCCTACCCAGATCTTTGCCATGTCACTCGGTGACGTTTATTCTTCAAATTCAATTCATATTTACATACCGCACATCAAACATGACACACATCCCCTCCCTGTGTGTGATATAAATGAACTGTGTTATATTATATATATTTCTATATTACACAGACTTTTCCTTCAAAAAGAGAATCATTAGATCTGTGAGATATCAGTGAGGACGACTTCTATCATCAGTACATCCTCATGTGTCCTTACAGCACTATCAGCAGACACTCAAGGTCTATCCTCCAGAAATCAACATTTATAAGCGTCTTTATCTAAATACACCACACAACCCACTTTATATTCCTCTGACTGTTATTTTCCTGTCAATCTTATCTCTCTCTGTGTGTGTGTGCGTTTCATGAGACTACACCCAGACAAATCAAAGCTCAAAGTTCAGATCCGAGTGAACCCTGATGCATCTCACTCCCACCGGCCCGTGACATCACTCTGAATCTTAAGCATAATTTATACATTATTTGTGGCTGAACTGAAGCATGTAGGCTAAACATGAATTAGCCTTAGCAGTTTGACAGGTGTGGTAAAACATGCCCTGTACAATATTAACTCAATGAATTCAAGAGCCATTCAGCCGAGCATGCTCAAATCTCCACACAAAGCACTTCATCGCATCCAGGAAACGGGTGAACATGCCCAGTACGGGCAGGAAGTGACATCACGACTCTAGCGATCAGCCAGTCACGAGTCTGTAATGCAGTCATGCAGTTAATCAGAAGCTAGGCGCATGAACGCTTCGCTTTGGTTTCCAGGCCGTGTTACTCAGCGTCTGTCGACACGTCTGGATCACACTTCCTGTTGTGTGTCTTCCTGCCATTGTGTATTCTTCACAGGTGCAGCGTGGGAAATGTTCCTCAAAACAGGGAGGAATGAAAACCAAAAAAGGAGAAGGAGGAAAGGAGACGCACTGAATTTCATTCACTTTCCTGTAAAACTGACGAGTATTATAATCAATGGATTCACAACACTCTTAATTCAACAATTCAGTTGCATGTACGCACAGATATGTAAGAATATTAATGGGTTATAATAAATCTACACATTCACTCGTTTTATAGGTTACTATTACTTTTGTAATCATCCGTTACTATTTCGCTGATACAAAAATCCCCTTTGGAAGGCATCGCAGATCAAACACACAGTTCCTGAACAGAAATGACAGAGGAAGAGACGTTAGATTACAGGACCAGACGGATGACATCATGTCATCACAGACAACACACCGTCACAAAGACCAGGTAGGAAGCATCAAACCCTGCCGCAGTTTGAATGCTTTACCCACAATGCCATGGGCTTGAATACAAGCAGCCAATAAGAGGCGAGCATAAACAGCACCTGAAGCTCAAGGGCCTGCAAGTCCACACCTGCACATGAGAGCTGAATTCACTTCCATTGTGTTTGTGGATTAACGTCGAGCAGCCCGGAGCCATTTTCCCCTCGCATGACCTCACAGCCGCTCGACCATTTTCTCTCAGGAAACCAACGGCATGTCCGTCCTCCTAAGGAAACGTGCGTGCGGAAAGAACGGCGCGCACCAATTACGTAACCGTCACACACACGACTTTAATCATCTTTCTTGAAGAGTAAAAATAGATTTTTGGGTTTCCACTGCTGGCAACAGACACCACACGGCACGCCAAGACAACTAGTAAATTACCATCAACAAAATAGTTACAAATGTAACGTCTGAGACACAGACGAGATCTCTTTAATGTCACAATGCGTCAAACTGAGCTCAGATTTGTCTGCAATCAAAAGTCAATATAATTGAAGATCTCATTATCAACTCAACAAATTTACTCAAATCCAGATTATTTCACTCTTCTTGTGTTTGGACAACCACACTCGCACTTCATTCTCTTTTCATTTTTTCTAAGCAATGTTACAACGTGAATACGTAAATAAAATCCAACTGAGAATCTTCTGAGCCATGAAAGAGCAACAACATTCTCCTCTGGGAATGTTCATACACTTTAATTCAACAATTTTCTTGGCAACTGTAAACGATGAACAGTTAGATAATAATATAAAATAACTGCATTTGTGTCATTTATGAATACAGGTCACATGTTATAATGCACATTATTAAGCACAGCGCTTTAACCTCCATGTACTATGGTGAAACATTGGTAAATGTTCTAGTTTGTTGGCAGCAGTATACTGCTCACTTCATAATATTATTTTAAACGGTAAAGAGTGGTACACTACACTCCTGTCACATGACCTCATAACATTGCATATTCCATTCATGAACATACAAAGAGAATCTCACGACAGACGTTTTAGATTGTCTTTAACTCATACAAGGCCAAATGAATAATGAGTCAAGAAGATGAAACAGATCATGACTGATATTGTTTTATGTCGCCTAGCACACTGCATTGTGGGAAATAACGGACAACATGCACATTTTTATCACAGTTAAGTTTATATGCACACACACTACAAGAATGTGTGCGCGAGTATTATGAATACAGCCACGAGAGAACAGACAAAACAAAATATAGAATAAGATCAGGATGTGCTGTTAACGGGTCACAACGTCCTAGACACACTCCTTTAATGAAAACCAGGTCTCTCTCTCACACACACACACACACACACACACACACACACACACACACACACACACACACACACACACACACACACACACACACACACACACGTCTGCTGGAGTCATCTTTTAGAAAAGTGAAAGCATTTGCTTTGCATGCTATAAAAATACACTTTCACAAACTAGTTGACACAGTAGCATATTGATAATTTTACATGACTCATAAATATACCTAGGCATCATTGTTTATGAATAAATGTAGCAAACACTCGTAACAGTGACAGACACACATTTCTATGAAATATAATATATAAGCTACATTAAAACAAAACAGGGCACTAAACGTCAGCAGATGACCACAAGTGTGCTTAAACTTATGATATAGGCTTTCTGCAGCTCTAAAACAACATATAATGTTACTCATGTATAGCTATAGTGCTGCTCTTATAGAACTATATATATATTGCAACTCATATAACGATAGGCTACATTATGATCCCCTTATAACCATAAATACAGTACCTCATATAACTTTACTGTACCTCATACACACACACATATCTATAAGTACAATTACATATCATTTAATTACAAATAATTAAAAAATCTCCAAAGCTTAAAAAACGAATGCAGTTATGATTGCGCACACAGCGGTCTACGGAAGCATGCAGAGCAACCTTTGATCGGCGCGAGAACAGCGCACATTTGAGTAACTTGCTTAAATAAGTTATGTGATAATAAGTCATAAACTTACACAAACTCGACGACAAAGTCAGTCTGCTTAAGTCTACGGTGTGTATTTTAATACTTAAGTCGCATCTCTCTGATGTTTTATATTAGTTGCGCGCACTCCTACCCGGTCTGACTGGGCGATGACGTAATGAGGGCCGCAAAACGTCACTCCCCGGGAGACCGCACAGAATGACATCATTCTCAAATTAAAACATATATTATTCTGCAAAAATATGACGTTTTAGACGCTCCGAAGTATTTCTGCGTACCGGCTTCCGATCCGAAGCCCTTCAGGCCGAGCTCGAGCCGGTGTTAGTGCGCTCGAGCACTTCCTGAAACTCTCCGCTCGTGTCCAACCGCCGATCTGACGCGTTTCAGCTTGCGTTCCTGACGCGTCACAAAGTTTTCGCTCTCCTCTGTTCGCACGGTGAAACGATCAAACGCGAAGATTTGCGTGCTGTGCGACGTTTGAAAGTGCAGCGAAATCAGGTCGCGTCAGTGAGGTCCCACCCAGCCGCGCGCTTCCTGCTTCTCTCCGCGTTGTCTGACTAATCTACGCGACAGAAGCGGTAACGTTACCGAGCGCGGTGTTTACCTGCTGATCCAGGTGCAGACGCTCGGGGTTCGGTGTCAAAGAAACTCCAGAGACTTAATGTGGATCCGTGTCGCTGCGCTCCAAACTTCCCTTATCGGTCCACAGCAACTGCGCACAAGTTCGCTTCTTTCTCACTTTTCTCTTTTTTTCTCTCCTTTCTTTCTCTCTTCCCTCCCTCTTCCACTCGCTCACATGAACTCCGTCCCGCTGTAATGGCTCGGGGTGCGGTCCCGGTGGGCGGGGCCTGCGTTGAGAGTAACGCCCTCTTTGGCGCTTTTCCGCCACTAGCATCCCGTTTCCAGAGCTTCGGCCAATCACAAGCGACGAGTGGGCGTGTCAGAGCGGTAAGTTGGCGTCCGAGGGTGCAGTTGAAAAAGTTGGTCCGCAGGGGCCCGTATGTGTGTTTAATGTCTGAGGTATGCGCGAGACTCGCAACTTCTGTGACCATATAAGTCGCCGGACCGTGTTTACACACACACACACACGGACGAGGAATGTGAGGAATCAGGATGTTTCTGCACAAACACTTTCTCTTATTGGATAATGAGTGACCTATCCATCCATCATCTGTCTGTCTATCCACCTATCTGTTTAATATACTTGAAAAAAATGTCAATTGATATGCATGCTTTTCAGTGTGTCCGGCTGTAAGTTAGTATGGTGGAGTTGGTAAGGTGATGATTGTTGCGTTTTTATGGATCTCGGTGTCTTGAGTGAATTCTGTCGTGACATCACAGTGACATCAGAACTACAGAGATGCTGAAGTGACATTACAGGATTGTGATCTCAGAGACAGTGTGACACATTATTCTGCTCATCCAGAACATTCCTGATGTGAGAAATCCAGTTAAACATTGAACACATGCACATCACGCTGCAATGGCTCTCAGCAAACAAACGCAACTGATCTGTGTCTGATAATAGAGAGAGAGGGAGCTCTTTTTCCGTTTATAATGATATGATACTTATATACTTTTATTTAGATCTTAATCTGTATTTGTGCAATGTAAAATGAGTTTAGTCATGAAAAGCTTCATTGAATCCTGAGAGAGAGAGAGAGAGAGAGAGAGAGAGAGAGAGAGAGAGAGAGAGAGGAGACAGAGAGAAGAGAGAGAGAGAGAGACAGAGAGAGAGAGAGACAGAGAGAGAGAGAGAGAGAGAGAGAGAGAGAGAGAGAGAGAGAGAGAGAGAGAGAGAGAGAGAGAGAGAGAGAGAGAGAGAGAGAGAGAGAGAGAGAGAGAGAGAGAGTGAGAGAGACAGAGAGAGAGAGAGAGAGAGAGAGAGAGAGACAGAGAGAGAGAGAGAGAGACAGAGAGAGAGAGAGACAGAGAGAGAGAGAGAGACAGAGAGAGAGAGAGAGACAGAGAGAGACAGAGACAGAGAGAGAGAGACAGAGATTAAACTAGTGCAGGAAATCGGTCACTTATACACAATTATAACACATTGTTCGTTATGTATTTTAAAGGGTCATTTCATTTAAAAATCAAAACTCTTGTCATCATTTATTCCCCTCACGTGTTTGTAAATCTGTATGCGAGTCTTTCTTCAGTGCAACACAACAGAAGATATTCTGAGAAATGTCCGAGTGGTTATTTGTTCAATGAAAGTCAATGGGGGGGCAATGTTGTTTGATCATCGACATTCTTCAAACTATCTTCTTTTGTTTAAATATGCGGTGACACACACATCGGACCCCTTGTTTAGCAAATCGCTTTCTGATAAACTATAGGAAATCACACACGTGTAAACACACACACATGCACAAGGATTGTTTCCAGGCTGCACACAACACTCAATTATTTGAGGAATGTTGAGTGATTAACAGGGGAAAGGGCTGCTGGGAGCATTTTATCAGCGTGAGGGGAATGTTCTGCGTTTGTTCGCGGAATCCATCTTTCACTTGCACTTGATGTGTCGGAAAAATCAATACGTCCCTCGCTGACGGTCACATCGCGTGTCTCTCTGCTGATTGGGCAACCGGAGGAATTTCAAATAAAGAGTCAAAGGTCTTTAACTGAGTGATCCCAGATGCAGAGAGAGATTACCAAATAAGGTCACTCCTGACCTCCTCAACCTCCCGTAGTTTCCCGCGGTTGTGTGCCGCCCGGTCTGGGTGTGTCGCGCCGGCTGGGTGTGTTCTCATGTTATGGCACAAAAGCGCACACAGAAATGTCTCTCTGTGAATGCTCGTTTGATGCCACCTCACCTGACACGACATGCATGCTCACTACATCTGTCTGCTCTCATTTATTTACGGTTCTAGTTTTATCATTAAGTTTTCACACACACGCGCGCCCGCGCGCGATCGCTGAACTCTCTGAGCCAGAAGTGTTTACGCAGCTGTAGCTTTCCCATGATCCTCTGCTATGACACGTTCCCTGTGTTTTCTGTGTTTGTGTATTTGTCCTTACATGGCTCGAAGCTCCACTCAACGCTGGCACACAACAAGCTCTAAATAATGAAAAACATCAGCATGAACAAAACAAGCAGGACGAGCCGCGACACAAAGGGCATACGTCCCTGCGACCCCTCCCGCCTTCCTCCAATCAACACGCGGGAAGAGCGATAAGACATTGCTTGAAAACTTCCTCCTGTTGTCTTGTGAAATCTTGCCTCCCTCACACAAAGAAAAATACCCCTGCATAGCGGTCACGTCAACTCTACAGCAGAAGAAGAGAGTGATGTGTGTTTCTGCGCGTTTACATGTTCAAATATCAAATAACACCACATGCTTACTGTCAACACCTCTGAGTGTGATCTTAAAGGGACAGTTCACCTAAAAAAAATCTAAATTCTGTCATCATTTATTCCCCCTAACCTGCATGCGAGTCTTTCTTCAGCGGAACACAAAAGAAGATATTTCGAGAAATGTCTCAGTGGCTTTGTGTTCACACAATGGAAGTCAACGGAGTTCAGTGTTGTTTGATGAACAACATTCTTTAAATGTCTTCTTTTGTGTTCCGATGAAGAAAGAAACTCACACAGGTTCGACGCAACATTGGGTTAATAAATAATGAAATAATTTGTATTTTTCTGTGAACTATAAACTCAAACCCCAGAGCTAAAAGGACACTTTGTGTGCGGAGTTAAACGCTCCTCTGGGGAGCAGTTCTGTCCAAAAATGTACAGCCAAATAAACACACACACACAGCGTTATTGTTAACATCTGGGCTCTGTAGCACAGCGTGACACACGTAAAAAAACAGTTTCAGTCATCGGTTTTATTAAAGAGCTATATCGTTCACTTCTGGAGTCGTGCGATTATGTCGTGTATGAACCGCATCAGACGTTTAAATCACTCTAAACAACAGATCGAGTCTGAGAGCAGAAGAGAACATCATAACACAAGAACCAGGAGAAAGTGACGAGAACAAGAGCAGAGGAATTCTGTCTCGCTCGCTCGCTCACTCTTTTTGCCTTATATGGTCACAGAGAGAGAGAGAAGGCGTGGTCTAATGTTATTGGGCGGAAGAGGTGTAGAGTTTCTTATTGGTCATTCTTTCGTCTTTTGTCACATATGAGTAACGCAAGAATACACCTTTCAGTACCGTGTTTACCGCGGTACCGCGAGCCCTGATCATGATCGAGATCGTGTGACTTACATCTCATTTCCTGTGGCAAAAAACCAACAATATCCAAAGCACTTCTATTGCTCAGTCAAGTCGTTTGACGACATGCAATAAAATTATACAGTTTTACATTTAAAAAACAATAAGATTAACGATGTTTTATCTATTAAATGTATTCTTTTTTTCATCTTTAACATATACAGATTCAAATCTATAGTTTGCACTTTCAGGAGAGAAGTTTGAGTTCATATTGAGATCTTTGACTCTTTTGATTGCTCGGTCTCCTCTGACAGGAAGTGATTGTGGCTGGAGCGTGATGATGTCATATGTGGTGGAGTAATAGCAGGCCGTGATTGGTGGGTCTGGAGTTCTGCTGGATGACGTCATGCAGCGGATATACAATAGTAACCACAGGATACTTTAAGCGCAGATGTTTGAGAAACGTTGGAAGATGAGGCGGAATTAAGAAGAAACAAACACGTTACGCTGACTAACAAGTGTGTGTGTGTGTGTGTGTGTGTGTGTGTGAGATTATTTTACAGAGATGTGGGTGTATTGTCATAAGAGTTCAAAGGTGAAAGGTCAGGGCGTGACACACAACACACTAAACCACTCATGTTGAACTGACAGAAATGCTTGAGAATGAAGGTGCAGATGCCAGAACTCGACTGAGACAGTGAGATTTTATCAAATAAAAAACATATATAACACAGAAGGTAAATAATAAACTCTTAGACAAATAACTGTAAACAAAAATGTGCATCTATTAAGTCAGTATACATTTAATATTCATAATTTTCTGTAAAAGGAAATGACATATTTTGGACCGTACAGTTTGAGTTATGACGAACATCAAGTCTTTTATTTAACAGATTGATAAGAGACTAGATAAAAGCAGCTATTGCGACACACCATTGAAGGGCTTTATGTTGTAAACCTGTTAGACGCACATGTTTCTCGTGCCTGCATGATGTCCAGAGCAGAGAATTCATTCAGTGCACAATTCTTTAACCTGAAAACAGCCTCGGGCGCAGATAAAACTGAGCCACCTTTCCTGTTAAACCAGCAGATTCGGTCCAGATGAATATCAATGATAATCTCAACAATACTAAACATCAGTCAACAGCCGTCAGTTCAATATTATTGATATTTTATTGATAATTTCACGTGAGTTGGTCATTTTACAGATTATACGGGGTCAAATCTAAATCCATTACCATGTTCATGCAACCTGCTGGAGAGTCACGGTCACATTGGAAAGAAAAGAAAAACACGTTCACATTAGTAGGGTGAAAAAGAACAGCGTCGAATCCCCAAATCAAGACATTAAACTTACTGTGAGAAAATGAAGCCTATAGAAATACTACTATGACACATACATATTGTTTCCTTTATTACAGTAATACAAAAAAACGTCTAATGCTTCTAATAACAGGCTTCATTTTCTTTCAGCAAAATATAATTGTGTATTTTTTCATGAGATTCACTCAGCTGTGGTGTTGAGTGAGAGGAGCGCCCTCACGTGGACAGATGAAGAACAGCATTATTCCGATACCAGCTGATAGATTTATACAAAAAAATCCAAACTCTCTCATCATTTATTTTCTCTTACGTGTTTATAATACCCGTATGCGAGTCTTTCTTCGGTGGAATACAAAAGAAGATATTTTGAGGTTTTGTGTTCATAGAATGGAAGTCAATGAGGTTCAGTGCAGTTTGGTTATCACCGTTCTTCAAAATATCTTCTTTTGTCTTCTCCAGACGAAAGAAACTCATACAGGTTTGACATGACATGAGAATGAATAAATGATGAAAGATTTTGGCCAAACGATTCCTTTAAATGCCTCCAAAGCAAAGCAGCTACAGGATGTCAAAGTTCACTTTACTTCAACATACGGCGGTAAACTCTGTGCACTGCCCCAAACCTTCTAACGGAGAGTCAGATTAACAACTGAAGTCAAACACCACACGCGCACACACACAGTTTATAACAACACAATAAAAGCTGAAGAACTGATGAAACAAAGACGTTCCAGCTGTGTGTGTGTGTGATCAGTGGGAGGTGGGCGGGATCATGAGTGGGCGGTGACTGACAGCTTCACTGTCCAATCAGTTTCTCAACAAAAGAATCCAGCTGGTCTTCATCTTTGATGCCCACAAATTGGTCGATGACATCACCACCCCGCATGGCTATGACGGTGGGTACGGCCGACACCTGCGACACATAGGGATTATTAAACCATCTGTGCCTTCCTGTGGCTCAGTGGTAAGAGTATGGCACTAGCAATGCCAAGGTCATGGGTTGGATCCCAGGGGATTGCATATAGTCAGAAACAAATGTATAACACAATGCAATGTAAGTCGCTTTGGATAAAAGCGTCTGCCAAATGCATAGATGTAAATCTGTGTCAAATCACACAGAATTCAGAAATGTGTGTTGTTGTGCATGTACAGCACAGCTGAGGACCGAATAGAGCGAGAGGGACTTCTGGGATCATGGTGAAAGGGAAAATGAACAAAGTAAATCAAAACATCTGCACTCTGATAAGATTCTGAATCATTTGAACTAGGGCCACAAGAAGATATTGAATTTATTCAAATAAAGCAACAAAAGTGATGTACAGTCAAGGTTAAAGGTGGGTGCAGACAACAGAGAAGACTGTTGAGACATGCTTTTTTCCAAGAATGTGAAATGGGGATGTTTTTTCATACTTGAAGAATTAGAGTTATTCTTTTTTCTTCGATATGCTCTAGCCCTAAAGGAAAAATGTTTGTCTGTGTATCAAACACTTCCTATGAAGCCTGTATACAAAACTCTTCAGATATAAGAGCTCACAGCTTCCCTCATGAGACAATAATCTGTTGTTTAGGGGCTTTCGCCACCATTTGCATACTGTTTTGCACTGTTTTGCCTGGCTGGGGGGCTGCTTTAGAATTACAATTACAACTTTACAGTTTTAACTTATTTAATATTACATCTAGGAATTTATAGTCTGTTTAATATTTGACCTGTGTTTCTCTCTCCTTTATCTTAAATGTGTGCTTCTCTGTGATAACCACTCTGTGTGTGTGTGTGCGTGCATGTGCGTGCGTGCGTGGAGTTGTGTGTCCGTGTTTTGTATGTGGGTGTGTTTGAACCGGTGTGTGCGTGTCTGTCTTCTGTGTTTTCACCTTTTTTGCTTTTACTAGTATAAATTTAAAGAGTCAATATCTTTCATGTACAGCTGCTTTGTAACAATGAAAATTGTAAAAAGCGCTATATAAATAAAGTTGACTTGACTTGACTTTAACAGCATTATTTGTCAGCCATGACAATCCAATTGCAATTTGTCCATTAAACACAGTTTGTTGTTGAAGTAAATTGATCAGCGTAACAGGCTTAAGGAAGGTGTGGAAATATGTCATTTCTTTACACAGACTGTATAAGCCTCTCTTATTTGTGAAGGTGTCAGTATGAGCACTGTTTTATACAGCAACTTATATAACAGCTATTCTTCAACACACGTGTGCTATGTTTAGTCCCTACACTACACACATCACGTGCTCCGCTGCTCTCTGACTGATGTGTATTAAAGTGTTTTGAGCAGATGTGAAGAGTCTCGTACCCCGTATTCAATGGCGAGATCTGTGTGTTCATCGATGTCAACTTTGGCCATGGTCACTCGACCCTTCTGTTTGGCGATGGCCTTCTCCAACCGCGGGCCGAGAATCTTACAGGGACCACACCACCTAACAACACAAACACACAGCAGAGCAAACACTGATCCCTGTCATCAACCTTTATTGAATGTTCTCATTATGTTGTAGTGGCAATTATTCATTCAGATTACATAACATTTACAATTGCAAAGTCAAAAAGCAGAATGAATGATTCAACAGGAGTGAAGGAGTTGATTTAAACAAGTGTACAGTCAGTGTATGATGACGTGATGTAGTGTACGTACTGTGCGTGAAAGTCCACGAGCACCGGCAGCTCGCTGTTGATGACGCGGTCGGTGAAGTCGTCCTGGTCCTGAACATTAAAGGAAACACATCTGGTGTGAAGGAGAGGACGCGGGAGCGAGCGCATCAGGAACGGCTGTACGGCGGGAGATGATGTCAGAGAGGAAGAGTATGACGAAGAGGGCGAGACAGGGACGGGTCGACGGCAGAAATCTCTCACTGACACAGAACAAACTCTCCACATGAGAAGCCTGGAAGCCATCTGAGACCACAGAGAGACAATAGTGAGTAAAGGAGCGCTCCGCTGACTCAGTCCAGCATTAGGGTTTTACTCATGATGATCACTCAGGTTTACAAGGACATGACCACATCATCAATAATGACAGCGCATAATTATAGTAATATAATTATTTTGTAATATCTGAAAATAAATAAATATCATCATATCATAATAAATAAAACTGAAATAAATAAATATTGCTATCATCAGTCAAATTCATCTTTCATTTGATGGTTTCTCTCTTTTTTATATTTATTTCCAACAGTTCGTCACACTTCATGGAAACACAAACGCACAATAGTTTTCACTGTACAGTGAAAATAAAGACCGTTCATCATTACATACACAGTGTGTTGCCATTTAGAATGCTTTACACATCAAAATAAAGAGAAATACATATTTACAGTAAAATCACACAAGTTGCGTGTTTGTAGCTTTGAAAATTAAGCATGGTTTTATTACAGTAAAAGTCTAATAATGTTGTTGTTATTTAATGTTGTTTTTAAAGACAAATATCAGGGTTAAGCTATGGTTACTAGACTAAGACAATACGTTTGTGGTCACTACGGTTTTACAAGAAATGCCACAGTTACAGCAGTAAAACCGTGGTTCGGTTTCCCAAGTGAACTGCTGTTATGTGTAAAAATGTGTGTTTTTAACCTCCATGTGACTTTCAATGTGTGTCACGTCACGTCTGTGCTTCAATACGTCATGTCAGTTACTAAACGCATATGTGATGCAGCTCATGTGAAGAATTCTGCTTTATCTGCGTTCTTACGCAAACAATTAAAGAAATAAATAATATAAAGTCTTACCGTAAGATGTGAAGTCGTCCGGTCACACGGACCACTGACGCGCTTCCGATCGCGAGGAGACGTTTGTGCGTCACAGCGGCGCGGTGCGGCGCGGAGAGGAACTGCAGCGAGCCACTGCACGTCTCTGGATCAATATAGCGTCAAATAAATCTGTACAAATAGAATAGAGATTCGAATTTCATTTTAAATAGAAACTAAAAATACACAATAAAAGCCAATTCAAAATGTGACCACAAAACCAGAATATTTGTGACAATAGCCAACAAAACATTGTACGGGTCAAAATGATGCATTTTTCTTTTATGCCAAATATTATTAGGATTTCGAGTAAGGATCATGTTCCATGAAGATATTTTGTAAATATATCAAAACTTTATTTTTAATATGCTATGTTAAGGACTTCATGTGGACAACTTTAAAGGCTACATTCTCTGTATTTTCAGTTTTCTTCACCCTCAGAATCCAGAGTTTTAAATAAATGTATCTCAGCCAAACAAATAATACAACAATGGAAAGCCTATTAATTCCGCTTTCAGATGCTGTATGAATCTCAATTTTTAAAAATGTACCCATACGACAAGGTTTTGTTGTCCAGGGTCACAAACATTAATAAAACTCACAAAACATTTAAATAGACTTTATTTCGCACACTACAATACACACACTCTCATCATATACAATATGCATTTATGCATTTTTTTATAAACTTCACACTACATGAAACTACACATCTGTATATTTGTACTTCAAGATTCACTGAATATTAATTGTGTCGTCTGTGTGTAAATGATTGAGATCACAGGGCAGGTCAGAGCTTCCGCCCTACTGTCAATCACTTATTTTATTATTGATGGACAGATGAAAAGAGACAAACTGAGCTTCATACTGGTGAAGGGCATGAGATGAAAGAGAGAGACGGAGAGGGAGCATGACATGAAGTACGGGCGAGTCAGTCAGACACACAGAGGAGAGAGCAGACTAGTTTTGCTGGACTCCATGGCAACAGATGCTGATGTGTGTCTGATAACAGATGAAGCGTCAGTCAGTAAGTTCACATTTTTGCGTGTTTCATTCTGATCTCATCATCAGGTAAATGTTGTGTCTTCATACATTCATCTCTTCCTCTCGGAGTCTCATCTCTCGGAGTCTCTTACTGATGGTTTTCTCATTTTCAATGTTTCTGTTGTTGTTTGACATGATCAGTACATTCACTCTCACCTCATGTTAAAGTAAACTAGTGCTCCACGCTGATTCCACATTACATCAAATATCTTTGCTCTCTGGGTTGTTGTAATGTAAATGTGATGAAAACCATCATTCAAGAAGAAAAGTAGAACATTTTGATGACATTTATGTTTACATTTACAGATATTTTTATGGTGTTTTGGTGTAGCAAACGACTCTTCTGTTCTGTTCTCTCCCTTCAGACTGCGACTCATCATGGAAGAGACTCCAGACCGCTGGAGGATCACCAGAGTTAGTGATGCTGTCAGAAAGCATCATGTAGTCTCCCTCCGGCCCGCTCCTCTCTTCCGTTTGGTGGGTCTGACGGGTCCGTCCGCTAGTTTACCCCCCCACCGTCGCCTGCGTTCGGTCGTGCACGACACCCCAAACACATCCACCGCTGCTGGTCCATCTGATCATCTGTGGACGGGACGTCCCGGCCCTCAACCTCGCACAAACCCATTCTCTGCTTTTACTGGAAAAACACAAGAGAAACCTCTGGCGGTGAATAAAACATCTAATTTACAAACTCTACCTCAAAAATGTCCTAAAAGATTGAAAGAGAAAGACAGAAAGGTTGATGGTTCACGCTGGCATCACAGCGACATCACATCTCGTGAAAGACAGGAAGACACAGAATATTTCTATGAAGAAGTTTGGAGGGGAGAGAGACAGAAAGTGAGATGGACGAGAATAAATAGAACTAAAAGAATCAACACAGATCAAGTTCCAGACATCAGTCAGAGAATACAGAGTTTAGAAATAACAGACAGGGCAGAATCACACCAGAGCCGCTCGATCGGTCAGATGAAGTTCAAACCGAGGGGGCGTGGCAACAGGGCAGTCCCTTTAGGTAAAGGGGAGGAGTCAACAAGAAGAGACCGACGCCCACACTTCTTACCGCCCTTAACTCAAAGAGACTGTCTGCTGAACGTCCCTCTGACGCTTCCGGATAATTCACCTCCTCCATCACCCTGTTCTCCATCAGACGTCCTGTTCCTCCCGCTGTCTGTTCCTCACATCCAGCCATTCCCACTGAGAGCAGAGACACACGAGTGACCTTTGAACCTGAGATTCAGTCTGACACAGAGTGTGTTTGTGGTCAATACCAGCTACACATGAACATGTGAAGAGTGTTCGAGTTAAATTGACTTTCATTAATCAGAGAGTCAGGATAAAGACGGCAAATGTACAAACATTCACCTAAATACAAAGACAAAATTCAAACTTGCATTCAGCCAATAAGAAAGTCGGTTTGGCGTCCACCAATCAAATAACACGTCAGGTAAACGTTCATGTATCAGGCTGATAGCATCTGTCCATATGATAAACCTAGAAAACCAAATAAAAGCTGCATGTACCAATACATAAAAATAGCGTAAAATAAAGTTACAAATACACTTAGCCTACACTGTTGAAAAAAATGTAATTTTACAGGTAATGGTCTGTATTATTTTACAGAATTTTTCCTTTTTTCCATTAAAATGTTAATGCCTGTTATTTATGGATTTTTGCTCTACTAAAAAATACTACCTATTAAATTATGGTTAATTTCCTGTCATTTTAAATTACAGAAATATTATGTTTTTTTTAAAGCAATTTATAGTATTTTTACAGTTCCCAAAATGTAATGAAGTAATAATTTACGGATTTTCTTTGTAAAAAAAATATGTAAAATTGCAACTGCTTTGTCATTAAATGCAGTTGAAGGTCATTATGTATTTAGGGTATTTTAGAGATCAACTGGTAATTCTACAGACACAAATGTAATTTATTTTGACATTTATTTTTGTTCTCACCTAAACAACATACAACTTTGCATTTTGCCAACTTAAATATAGTAAACCGTAGTAAAACTGCTAGATCCTATTACGTTTTTGAAACTTTGCCTAACATATTAAATATTAAAATAAAGTATTTACGTGTGCAACGGTTATCAATTCACTATAGCTAATACAACATGCAGTATTTTAACAATTTGTAATAATTTCTGTAATATATTACAGTATGACAGTAATTTTAATTTAAACAACAATATTGTAATTAATCTGCAATCAAATTTATAACTCTCCTTTTGGGCATATATATTTTAGTTGCGTAAGACTTCCATCATCCAATCAGAGGCTGCAAATTTAAATTTGGCGCACTTGCGTCCTAACGGCTGTGAGTGGCGGTACTAGTGCGAGCAGCAGTCAGCAGAGCCAGAGCGGGAGTTTTCAAACTCCAGTGGATTCCTATGGTAGCCAGGCAGGCACCGCGGGAAACATCTCTGAGAACAGCAGTGAGCAGTAGCGTGCGAGTGACAGTGAAGACATTTCTTCCGCTCCGATGGAAATATATGACATGTAGGCTACATATAAAGCGCCAATACTTTTGAAACTGTGAGGAAAACAACGCGCCTTTAGCGCCTGCTTCACTATACTCGTCGTCACCATGTCAGTCAGAGCAACCGACCACCGGATGAGGTAAGCGTTTTATAACACATTTAAACAATTATTTTATTATTTCATGTCGTGTGCTGCACTTTTTGTCTTAAAGCTGTTATTGTTAGCACTCTTCTGATAAACCTGGAGGCCTAACGTTACTGTAAGGTTAGCTATGGTTAGCTAAGGAGTAACGTTAACGTTACATATAATACAGTAATTTGTGTTCTCAAGATAAAAGTTTTTTTTTCAGAGACGTTTTTATGAACGTTTTTGGTTATAGAAATGTGTTTCCGATCCAGATAGATGATTATTACACCTGTAGGTAAAGTTACACTGCAAAAAATGACATTCTTGCTAAGTGACAACAAATCTCACCCTATTGGCAGATTTTTTGCCGGTTTTTACCATAAACATACTTAATTCTTATATAATTTTACATAAAACAAGACTAAGGCCCGGTTTCAAAGACAAGGCTTAACGTTAGCCTTAGCCAGGATTATGCCTTAGTTAAATTAGGCTATTTAAGTTGCTTTTATTAAAATGCAATAGAAAAAAACATTACTGATGTGCATCTTAAAACAAACAATGGCACTGATATATTTAAAAATTTTCAGTTAAGACTGCTCAAAATTCATTTTAGTCTGGGACTAGTCTTAAACCTTGTCTGTGAAACCGGGCCTAAATACCTTAGGTCACTTTTCTTGTCAAGTAATTGTATATCGATTTAAGAAATTTTAGATATTTTTAATAAAAACAAGACAAAACTGCTGCTTAGTAAGAATGGCACTTTTTGCAGTGTAGGTAAAAATGATCTAATGTTTTCCCTATATATTTTGTTTTAATTTCATAGCAATACTCTAACGTTATATCTTAATTTTCTTGTTGATGTTTTGTATGTCTATCTGTGGAACTTGTGCTTTGTATGTGTAAATGTTAATACAAACAATTTATTTTTAATATTTTATTTTCAGGTTCTGGGAATGTAATGCTTGTGATAATCTACAGCAGGTGACCATGACAATCCAGGTATGGTAACAATTAGACCGTTTATAATCTAAAATCTACCTTGTATGTGTGAATGTAATACAACTTATTTTAAATATTTTATTTTCAGGTTCTGTGAACTACTGCTTTTGCTAATTTACCGCTGATGACCATGACAATCCAGGTATGGAAAAAACTGGACTGTTTATAATCTAAAATCTACTTTGTATGTGTGAACGTAATACAATGTATTTAAATATTTTCAGGTTCTGTGGCTCGACTGCTTGTGCTAATCTACCGCAGGTGACCATAACAATCCAGGTATGGAAAAGATTGGACTGTTTATAATCTAAAATCTACATTGCCAAAGACGGACAAGTAATTTGATTCCATAGGATTGCTTTGACAGTGGCAATAAATTAAATTTGATCTACACTGTATCATTTTCCTATGATATCCATTATTAATAATTTGTGTTGTCCTTGTGGGTCCACTGTGACTGTGCAAGTGCAAAAGTAACTCTTGGGAGGTTTTGCTATAAGAAAGTAAACTGAATATAGTGTATAATGTACATAGAGATTTGCAGTCAGTCTAAGTATTTTGCTGCGACCTTTGATATCTGAAAAATAGGTTTACCTGATGCCATCTAAGGTGTATGTTTTTCTGTCTTCAGCAGATAACTTCAGGTTTTTTGAAGGCATATAATGACAGTGAGTGGGACCAAAACTCTGACAATCCAAGTCACCTATAGGTAGCATAAGTAATCTATATGACTCAAGTTGCTCAAATATTGTCTAGATGTGTAACGAATACCTTGCATGTACAGAGCTATGTTCTGAATCTGATATACTCCGCTTGTATTCCCACTGTCAAATGAACATTTAAAACAATAAATATTTTTGCATTTCCCCAGAATGTCTTTTTCCGTTTCATTGAAGGTACAAAATAAAGTACTGTTTTTTAATATTGCATATTTATTTTACATGTAAAGAATTTAACAGGAAACTATTGTAGGCCTGTGACCTGAGAGTTTCATTATAGATTCAAATAACTGCTAATTACTTAGCAGTTCCTCTTCACAACTTCATTGAAAAGTTAGATGTGCTGCTCTAATCATTCCTGGAGGATGGCGGCCCTCTTGTAGTCTTTGGGGACTTCAACATCCACCTGGACAAACCCTATGCTTCTGACTTCCACTCCCTCACCACCTCGTTTGACCTCATGCGCCTCACCATAGCCGGTACTCACAGACCAAGAAACCAGCTTGATCTCATCTACACCCGTAACTGCACCACAGATAACATTCAAGTCACACCTCTTCACATTTCTGACCACTTCTTCATCACTTTCAACATGCTCCTTCCTACATGCACTAAACCAACACCACCACCCGTTTATTTTAGACGGAACCTTTGCTCTCTCTCCCCTAGCACCCTCTCTGCTAAAGTGACATCCTCTCTTCCCTCCAACTTTGCATCTCTACATGCTGACACTGCCACCGACACCTTATGCTCAACACTTACATCCTGTCTAGATAACCGTTGTCCTCCAGACCAGCTCGTGCCACCCCCTCCTGCCCTTGGCTGTCTGACATCCTCCGTGAACTACAGAGTACACTCAGGGCTGCTGAAAGGAAATTGCGCAAGACCAAGAATCCTGCTGACCTAAGGGACTACCAGTCACTACTCTCCTCTTTCTCTGCTAGTGTTACCACAGCTAAAACTTCTTTCTATACCACCAAGGTGAGTAATGCACCTAACACTCGGCAGCTTTTCAAGACATTTAACTCTCTTCTTTTCCTCCCTCCTCCCCCGCCCACTTCATCTTTGACTGCGGAGGACTTCTCTGTATTTTTCACTGAGAAAACATCTATCAGCAAACAATTCTCAGACCTCGGTACACACTACCCTCACTTCAAACATTGAACTCTCCTCTTTCGCCCCACTGACTGACACTGAAGTCACCAGACTTCTCACCAGCCACCCCACCACCTGTCCCCTTGACCCAATACCCTCCCATCTCCTTCAGGCCATATCCAGCACACTCACACATCATCAACACCTCCCTGCTCACCGGCACTTTTCCATCCACATTCAAACAGGCCCAGGTCATGCCCCTACTGAAGAAACCCACATTGGACCCCTGTACTACCGACAGTTACAAACCTGTCTCTCTCCTCCCGTTTATTGCAAAAACACTTGAAAGGGCAGTTTTCAACCAGGTGTCTTCCTACCTATCCCAGAACAAACTACTGGATGACAAGCAGTCTGGCTTCAAAACAAACCACTCCACAGAGACTGCACTGCTATCAGTCACAGAAGCACTGTGGCTAGCCAAGGTGGAATCTAAATCCTCGGTCCTGATTCTGCTAGACTTATCTGCAGCGTTTGACACTGTCAATCACCAGATACTGCTAGCAACCCTGTCATCTCTAAGAATCTCAGGCGCTCCTCTCTGCTGGTTCAAACCTCTGGTCCTACCTCTCCAGCAGATCCTTTAGGGTGTCATGGAGGGGCTCGCTGTCCACTGCTCACCACATGATCACTGGGGTCCCTCAGGGATTGGTGCTTGGACCGCTGCTTTCTTCCATCTACACGACATCCTTGGGACCCATCATATGGGCACACGGCTTCTCGTATCACTGTTATGCTGACGACACCCAGATCTACATCTCGTTTCACCCAGACGATACCACCGCAGCAGCTCTCATTACAGCCTGCCTAGAGGACATCGCAGCTTGGATGAAAAAGCATCACCTCCAGCTGAACCCTGCCAAGACAGAACTACTTGTGTTTCACACCCCACGGTGCAACACGATCTCACAATCCAACTTGGCAATACCACAATCACTCCTTCCAAAACAGCCAAGAACCTCAGAGTCATATTCAACGAACGGCTGTCCTTCAATGATCACATTGCAAAGACAACGCGGTCATGTCGATATGCCTTATTATTGTAATGAGTGGTATGGTCAATGTTTTAATTGAGTGGATGAAATTGTCCCTTGCAATCTGATACATGTCAGAACCATAGAGTGTATAAATCAGGTCAGAACATTCTCAGGTGGCATTTTGGAGTAAATGTTTAATGTCTGTACACACTGAGTGAATATTATTAAACGAAAGAATGGTAATACTATCTGTGTAAGACTGTTGCCTGTATAAAACCAGGGCGAGCAGGCTAATCTCACTCAAAACTAACTTTATCGCGATGAGACAGCAATCATAAAACAACTTAAGTTAGTTTAACAGACTCTAGAAGCTAAAGCTACTATCTAAGGCTAAGCTATCAAGCTACTAGCTATCGAAGCTATACAGAGGTATCACTTACTAGTACAGTAGCTAACGTTACATAATTATATTAAAACATGAATGGTTACACACGAGCTATCCACATTTATGAACTTAGAGGATTTATAACATTAAATAAGGTATTAAAAAGAGCCAAAGTACCTTGCAAATGACGTGTTGCTCTTCATACCGCTACCCCGCTCTGGCGCCTATGACGGGGGAGGGTAGTGGGCGTGGCACTTCGATTGAAAGTGACCAATGAGAGAGGTCTTTCATCCTGGAGTGTAGAGACCGCCCACTGAGATACAGCCTTATTCGCATGCAAAACTTTTCAACCCGCAAAAAAAACTGTAGAAAAGAGAGCAACATTTGTAGTTTCGTAATAAGTTTTTGAAGTGCACAAAGAAAAATGAAAAATTTCAAAGATTTGCACGCAATGCAAATAATTTTATCAATTTCCGAGTTTTTTTGCGATCTTTTATTTTTTAATTACAAAATAATTAGTTTTACTTTCAAACACAGAATTTTTGATTGAATAAAAAAGACACAAAAGTAATCCCATGGGGGGACTCCATTCCAGAGTCTAGGGCCGGCAGCAGAAAAAGCACGGTCGCCTCGGGTTTTTAGCCTAGTCCTCGGGGCATGCAGCAGGTTAGAGTTAGAGGATCTAAGTGATCTCGACAGTGTATAAGGCTGCAAGAGTTCAGCCAAGTACACTGGAGCCAGGTTGTGAAGTGACTTAAAAACAAACAAGAGTATTTTAAAATCAATTCTGTACTTCACAGGAAGCCAATGAAGTGAAATTAAAACCGGCGTAATAGACTCATATTTGCGCTTTCCGGTGAGAAGCCGGGCTGCTGCATTCTGGACTAACTGTAGGCGAGAAACACAAGACAACGGAGCACCAACATACAGAGAATTACAATAGTCAAGCCTCGATGTAACAAATGCATGTACTTGCTTCAAGATGGCGCCGCGGATGGCTGCCTCGGTTTGGAGTGCTCTAGTACTTATGTCTTTTTTGTTTGTTTTTCCTGTTTTAAGCTACTCTTCTTTAATCACTTTTACCAGGGACGAATTGCTTAACATTAAGCAATGCCCTTCTATCAATCTTTTCCCTAATTTTGAAAATTCAGACGTCTTACTGGACATTTTACTCGGAGGAGCGGCAGCTCTGTACAAACGCTCTAAAAGACGCAAGCGGGGAAAGCGAGCGGGTGCGCTCGTCAGACTCCGACGACGCGGATTTAGGACCCCGCTGCCGAGTATACACCTGGCGAATGTCCGCTCCCTTACCAACAAAACGGACGAAATACTCTTACTCACCAGGACAAACAAAGATTTTTCCAACTCCGCTGCGCTGTGTTTCACAGAAACATGGCTCAATGACACCATACCGGACAGCGCGTTACATCTGCCGGGTTTTCAGCTGTTCAGAGCGGATCGCATTGCCGAGTCAACAGGGAAGACACGTGGTGGTGGATTATGTTTTTATATAAACGAAGGTTGGTGCAGAGATATAACAACACTGAAGAAGATGTGCTTTTCGTACTTAGAAGCGTTCTCTATCAACTGCAAACCTTTTTATTCGCCACGCGAGTTTTCCTCGTTTATTCTCGTGAATGTTTACATTCCTCCACATGCTTGTGCGAGCGCGGCGCTGCAACAGCTGGCGGATTACATCACTGACACGGAGCAGCAACACCCGGATTCTCTTATTATTATTATTGGGGACTTTAACAGAGCAAACCTCTCCCGTGAGCTGCCAAAATACAGGCAGCATATCACATGCCCCACCAGAGACAGCAACATTCTGGATCACTGTTACACCACAATACGGGATGCATACCACTCTGTTCCCAGAGCAGCTCTGGGTCTCTCTGATCATTGCCTGGTTCATCTTCTTCCGACCTACAGACAGAAGCTTAAATCTGCCAAGCCTGTAGCAAGAACAGCAAAGAGATGGAGCAGCGAAACAGAGCGGGCCTTACAAGCCTGTTTCGACTGCACGGATTGGAGTGTCTTTGAAGCTGCAGCCACTGATCTGGATGAGTTAACTGACACAGTGACATCCTACATCAGCTTCTGTGAGGACATGTGTATTCCCACCAGGACTCGCTTAACATACAACAATGACAAACCATGGTTTACAATGAAACTGAGACAGCTTCGTCAGGCCAAAGAAGATGCTTACAGAAGTGGGGACAAAGTCTTGTATAATCAGGCCAAAAACACACTGACAAAGGAGATAAGAGCAGCTAAGAGAAGCTACTCTGAAAAGCTGAAGAACCAGTTTTCAGCCAACGACCCTGCATCAGTGTGGAAAGGCCTGAAAGACATTACCAACTACAAGCCATCATCCCCTCAGTCTATGGGTAATCAACGACTGGCTGACGACCTGAACGACTTCTATTGTCGTTTTGAAATGCAGAGTCTCACCCTTCACACCCGCCCTGACCCTATCTCTGCTATACCATTAACACCTCCTCTTGACATTCAACCTGCACTTAAGATCTGCGAAGAGGATGTTTGCCAGCTTTTCCGCAAACAAAAGATCAGAAAAGCACCAGGCCCAGACAATGTCTCACCCTCCTGCCTGAAAGTCTGTGCGGAGCAGCTGTCGCCCATCTTCACTAATATTTTTAACAGATCTTTGGAGCAGTGTGAAGTCCCTTCATGCTTCAAACGCTCCACCATCATCCCTGTACAGAAGAAACCCAAAATATCTGGACTTAATGACTACAGGCCTGTTGCTTTAACATCTGTGGTCATGAAGTCATTTGAGAGACTTGTACTGGCCCACCTGAAGGACATCACCAGACCACTTCTTGATCCCCTCCAGTTTGCTTACCGAGCAAACAGGTCTGTGGACGATGCAGTAAACATGGGACTGCATTACATCCTACAACACCTAGACAGACCAGGGACTTACGTCAGGATCCTGTTTGTAGACTTCAGCTCGGCCTTCAACACCATAATCCCAGACCTCCTCCTGCCCAAGCTTACCCAGCTCTCTGTGCCAACCTCTACCTGTCAGTGGATTATTAACTTCCTGTCGAACAGGCAGCAGCTAGTGAGGTTGGGAAAATTTAAATCCAGCACATGTACCATCAGCACCGGAGCTCCTCAAGGATGTGTTCTTTCTCCACTGCTATATTCACTCTACACAAACGAATGCACCTCTACAGACCCTTCTGTCAAACTCCTGAAGTTTGCAGATGACACCACAGTCATTGGCCTTATTCAAGATGGTGATGAATCTGCCTACAGAAAGGAGGTTGCTCAGCTGGCTGCCTGGTGTAGTCAAAACAACCTAGAGCTGAATGCATTCAAGACAGTGGAGATGATAGTGGATTTCAGAAGGAACCCTCCATCACTTCCTCCCCTCACCATCCTGGACAGCACTGTGGATACTGTGGAGTCATTCAGGTTCCTGGGCTCCACCATCTCTCAGGACCTGAAGTGGGAGTCCCACATAGACTCCATTGTAAAGAAGGCCCAGCAGAGGTTATACTTCCTCCGTCAATTGAGGAAGTTCAACCTACCACAGGAGCTACTGACCCAGTTCTACTCAGTGGTCATCGAATCTGTTCTGTGCACTTCAATTACTGTTTGGTATGGCTCGGCCACCAAATCAGACCTACGAAGACTACAACGGACAGTTCGTAGTGCTGAGAAAATTATTGGTGCTCCTCTGCCCACACTTCAGGACCTGTACGATTCCAGAGTGAAAAACAGGGCAAGAAAAATCATCATTGACTCCACACACCCAGCACACAAACTCTTTGATCTGCTGCCCTCTGGCCGGCGCTTTAGAGCACCAAACACCAGGACTTCCAGACACAGAAGCAGCTTCTTCCCCCAGGCAATCTCCCTCCTAAACAGATAACTGCTCCTTAAGAGCAATATTCCACTTCCACTACTCCTATAGTGTGCACTATAGTGCCTTATTATATCTACATCTTATGTATACATGTATATAACACTACCTCTACTTACTAAATTATCCATTTGCACAAGTGTACATACAATCTGTTAATATGTTTATTCTACTATATACTACCCTGTACAATGTCTCTTATATGTTATTATCCCCCATTTTCTGTAAAATAGTCTTTATTTTATATATGCACAATTTAGAATCTTTTAGACTGTAAATCGTATTATATTGTATTGTCATTGTGTTGAATGTCTGTACTAGAAGCTTCCAACACCAAAGAAAATTCCTTGTGTGTGCAAGCACACTTGGCAATAAAGCTCTTCTGATTCTGATGTATAGCCATTTGGAACATCTTTAAAGACAAGAATGGCTTTACTTTGGAGAGAAGCCTGAGATGGTAAAAACAAGACTTGACAACAGAACTTATCTGCTTACCAAAATTCAGATGATTGTCAAGCCAAACACCCAGGTTTCTAACGCAGGAGGTAGTGTATGTTGACAGAGATGAAGTATCAAAGTCATGGACACTTTGATCATTGGGTCCAAACAAGATGAATTCAGTTTTGCTCTCATTAAGACAAGAAATTAGTTGATAGCCAAAGTTTTAATTCATCCAAGCGATCCAAAATGGGCTTAATGGCGTGTCTATTACCACGTTTTATGGGGATATAGATTTGGGTATCGTCTGCATATAGATGGAAAGAGACTCCGTGCTTATTAAAAATTAGGCCTAGGGGAAGCATATAAAGTGAGAACAATACTGGCCCAATGATCGATCCTTGAGGTACCCCTGATCTTAAATGCATCTCGGAAGAAGAATGATGCCCAATGTTAACAACAAATCTTCTATTTGTGAGATATGACCTAAACCACTGTAAGACTGTGCCCCGTAGACCAACGCATGCCTCCAGACGAGATAAAAGAATATCATGGTTGACCAGGTCAAAGGCAGAGCTAAATTCTAATAAAACCAGAGCCGCAGACTGACCAGAATCCATGGTCAACATGATATCATTAACGACCCTTAGAAGGGCCGACTCCGTGCTATGGCAGGATTTAAAACCGGACTGAAATTTTTCATAGATAGCATTAAGAGACAAGTGAGATTGAAGTTGATTTAAAACAGTTTTCACCAAAATTTTAGATAAAAAGGGGGGATTTGAGATTGGACGAAAGTTAGTGAGCAATGTCGGGTCCAAATTTTTTTTTTTTAAATATGGTCGAACTGTGGCAAGTTTAAAGTCATGGGGGACAGTCCCAGTATGGAGACATTTATTGATAATTGATAGTAAGTTGGGGCCAATGATAACAATAATTTGAAATGATTAAAAAAGAAAACGTGGTGGGATAACATCCTGAGGACACATTGTAGGTTCCAAACTAAACAGTGTTTTGGTTTAAGTATTCAGATTAACAGGCTCAAAAAGAGACCAAGTAGAACCTGAGTATGGGGCAACAGCTAGACAGCATAATAAAACAGCATTGGCACATTAGACAAAATTTGAGATATCTTGCCATCAAAATAATGAGCAAAATTCTCACACAACGAGACCGATGCATCATCAAAGATGGTGACAATTGGATGAAGTGCAGACTTAATAGCGGAAAATAAAATATTTGGCTTATTGCTGTTTTGTGTAATTAACTCTTGAGAAATATCTACTCTTTGCAGCCTTAGCCGCACGCTGAAATGCAAAGAGAGAATCCTGTAGGATTTTATAAAAGATTTGTAGCTTATGTTTTTTTTATGATATCAATAACTTGACGTGATCAAGTTAGCTCAGAGCGATAAACAGCAGACATCAGCATAGCGGCATTCCACCTGTCAATCAAGTGACCAGTATTGTGTAATTTCTGAATACAAACAAGATATATTTTACATGTATTGAGCACTGTTATTCACCAGTTTTATGATAAAATACCTAAAAAGTATTAAGAAGTATTCATAGGAACATTAGTACATAGATGGCTTGATCTGTAATGGATACAATCCCTATATCCCTGTACCTGTAACCAATGATTGTTTGTATAAATGTACTTAATGTCACTTTAAGCATTTTTTAAGCACATTTGAGCACAATGTAACAAGGTAAAATCCAGTCATGTTTTTAGAGGCCTAAAGTTTGAAGCATGTTGTGCTCTCTCTGAAACCTGGGGACATGGTTACTGTTTAAAAGTAACCATGATCACGCACGTATGCCAAGGTGTGTTTGGTGGTCTCGTACGGTGACCATGGCTTGTTTGGTGGTCTCGTGTGGTAACCATTGTATGCAAATTATTTTAAAAATGAGGTAATAGCCAGCGTACCACCATTAGATACGTACCTTGTTGCCTGGGACTTATTGGTGGCAGGCAATTAACAATTGGTTAATAAAAAATAAGAGATAACAGGAAAGTACCTGATTGGTTTCAGAAGAGACCACCTTTCAGAAGTTTCACTATAACTGTAGACTGAAAACACTTGGTTTTTAGATGACTTGGAACATCTCACTTTGTTTGGGCTCGAGCAAATAAAGTTAACTCCTTGACACCTGGACCTTATTTGTCTGAAAGATTTATTTGAACTACAAGACCAATAATTTTACCACAACACCGGCTCTAGCGGCCGATCGATGGTGATCTAGAAACAATTCCACACATTGATGGCACTGATGTTGTGACTACAACTGGACCGTTCTTGGTCGACATCGGCCTTCAATGGAAACATTTAGTTTCTCATGAGCTTTGAAACAGGTCTGTCGTGAGAAACTCTTTCCACAAACACTACACAAGCAAGACTTTACATTTGCACGTCCTCTCACAGGTATCTCTAGACAAACCTTTACTGCACTGATCCATTGAAGGGTTCCGCTCTAGTGTGAATTCTCATGTGTTTATTGAAGTTACTTGAGGCTGTAAAACTCTTTCCACACTCACAGCATGTGAACGGTTTCTCTCCGGTGTGAACTCTCATGTGTACCGTAAGTAAACTATCACATCTGAAAGTCTTTCCACACTCAAGGCATGCGTAAGGTTTGAACGGTTTCTCTCCAGTGTGAATTCTCATGTGTCTCTTAAGGTGACTCGTATTTGTAAAAGTCTTTCCACACTGAAGACATGCGTGAGGTTTCTCTCCGGTGTGAATTCTCATGTGACTCTTTAGAGGACCACCAGAAGTAAAACTCTTTTCACACTGTAGACATTTGTGAGGTTTCTCTCCAGTGTGAATTCTCATGTGTCTCTTAAGGTGACTCGTATTTGTAAAAGTCTTTCCACACTGAAGACATGCGTGAGGTTTCTCTCCGGTGTGAATTCTCATGTGTTCTGTAAGGTGACTTGTGTTTGTAAAAGTCTTTCCACACTGTAGACATGCGTAAGGTTTCTCTCCGGTGTGAATTCTCATGTGAATCTTTAGAGGACCACCAGAAGTAAAACTCTTTTCACACTGTAGACATTTGTGAGGTTTCTCTCCAGTGTGAATCCTCATGTGTTCTTTAAGGTGACTTGTGTTTGTAAAAGTCTTTCCACACTGTAGACATGCGTGAGGTTTCTCGCCAGTGTGAATTCTCATGTGTGTCTTAAGGTGACTTATACGTTTAAAACTCTTTCCACACTGTAGGCATGCGTGAGGTTTCTCTCCGGTGTGAATTCTCATGTGTGTTTTAAGGTTTCCTGTTTGTGTAAAAGTCTTTCCACACTGTTGACATACGTGAGGTTTCTCTCCGGTGTGAATTCTCTTGTGTCTCTTAAGGTGACTTGTGTTTGTAAAAATCTTTCCACACTGTAGACATGCGTGAGGTTTCTCTCCAGTGTGAATTCTCATGTGAAACTTGAGGCTTCCTGATTGTGTAAAACTCTTTCCACACTGTTGACACATGAATGGTTTCTCCCCGGTGTGAATTCTCATGTGTATCTTAAAGTGACCTGGGTCTGAAAAACACTTTTCACAGTGATGACACTTGAACGGTTTCTCTCCGGTGTGAATTCTCATGTGTATCTTAAAGTGACTTGCTCTTGTCAAACTCTTTCCACACTGTTTGCACGTGAACGGTTTCTCTCCGGTGTGAATTCTCATGTGTCTCTTAAGGTAACTTGTAGTTGTAAAACTCTTTCCACACTCAATGCATGTGAAGGGTTTCTCTCCGGTGTGAATTCTCATGTGTATCTTAAAGTAACTTGCTCTTGTCCAACTCTTTCCACACTGATGACATGTGAATGGTTTCTCTGCGGTGTGAGTTCTCATGTGTCCGGTTATTGGGGATCTCTTTCCAAGTTTTTTATCTCCTGTTCTCAGAGCTCCGTTTGGTGAAACATTCTGGGATTTTTGTGCACACTGATGTTTCTCATCAGCATCTTTTACTTCATCTTGACAGTCCTTATTCACTTCCATCATATCTGAAATGAACAAAACTCTGTGTTAACAACAGTTTTAAAACTGTACAAAACAACAGCACAAGACAAGATCATAATTTCATTTTCAGAGAACACAGTCATTAAGTGAGTATTGCTTTGGATAAAGTGTTTGCCATATACTGTAAGATGAGAACCTCCCAAGAGAATATTTTAATTCTATTCTGTTTAAATTACAACATAAAATGCACTCAGATGTTGCGGGACGCATTATGGTAATGAGATTACCAGCAGAAAAAAGCAATAGGATTAAAAAATAACTCATTTCTATGTTAAATTATTATTTGTGCAAGCCAGAGAACAAATTTATGTTTATTATAAAAAGTTGTGTCATTGAATTATATGTTCTGTAATTAAAACCATCACTTCCATGTAGTAGTCAGGTAAAAGGACATATGCATTCATGTTTTCTTTTTCAATTAGACAATAAAAAAACCAACATACTGATGAAAATGTGGAACAAAGGGTCAAAATGTTGTTTAAAAAACTTAAAGCAGAACGGGTGGTCACGATATTTCCATATGATTAATGAAATTATATTGAACTATACCAGATTACATCCATACAAAGTTATTAGATGTATTTTACTGCTAATCTTCTGCATTTATGGTCCACCAACAACCACTTAATTCATTAAAGTAGATTTTAAATTAATTCAGTAATAAAGCTTTAGAAACATAAAACCAACCTCTGTGTTCTTTAGTCCCTCAGTTTGTGTTCTGTGTAGTTCTGGATCTCTCGTGTTCTCAAGCTTCTCTTCCAGCAACTCCAACAACAGTCTGAAGATCTCAGTTCTGACACCTGAAGTGATTCTTCTGCTTGTTGGTTTCTGGTATTTATTGGTGGATTGATGTGGGAGGAGCTTCACTGAAGGTGTCAATCACTGTTTGTGTGAACTGGAGATGTTAGAGAGAACGATTCAGATTAGTCTTTAGCCAGGGGAGTAGCCGGCATTTTAAAAGTTGGCGGGGGACCCTTTTTATATATTAAAGCAATAAGCCCCACAAAGCAGTGGGTTAAGCCTGGCTCAGATTACAGGATTCTCGGCCAGAATTTACCCCGATTTCCCCTCCCGAGAATCTTTGAAAAAGTCCGAGGTTCGGCCCAGATTATCACGTAATGTGAGGCGTTCACAGATCGAATCTTACACCTCCCGATCTGCTCCGAGAGAGATCGGGGCCGCCCCGATCATATCAAACATGTTTGATATTTAGGATTTTAAATCGGGGTGATGACGTTGGTACTTTCGCAACAGCCAATGAGAGGCACATCTGCAAGGTGACGGAGGTGACTGACAGACCTTTAAAAATGTCGACCGCGAAAGCTCCTGCAAGGGTACGTTGGACAGCGGAGATGGAGGAACAACTTGTGGCAACAGCATGATTGTCTATATAATGTATCCTCCAAAACATACCACAACCGCACAGATAAGGAAAAGAGCTGGGGAGAAGTCGCGTCGGTTTTAAATGTACCGGGTAAGTTAACTGCTAACGCGCAGCTTGTAGTTTCGTTCAACAGATTGTTATTTGGCTATAGGCATACATATAACATGCGTTTATGTGTTTGTTTTTATGCTGTATCTTATAATCACATTGGCATTCATCTTTATTCTCGGCAGCAACTATTTTTTTTCTTCCGTTATTTATTAACATTAAACTTAAGCGGCTCGCCCAAAGCACAGTCATAACTTCAGCCCTAGCAAAAAGCATTATAGCACCCCCTGCTCAAAATACGTTCCCGCGGCTTTGGACAGACAGACAGAGAATCATTCAGAGAGCGACAAAGACGTTACACAACCGTTGCCAGGTGAGATCACGTGAAATTAACTTTGCGATGTCCCTTTGTTTACTTCTGTTTCCCGGTGAGATGACGTAAGAGGCGTCCTCTGGTATGATAATCTTAATATTATCCTGTAGTTTGGGTGTCTTAGAATGTCTTTTGATGTGCAATTATGAAATAAAAAAACTTCCAATCAAACTTTCTAAATTTTTATTTTTGCACTTGCTACCTTTAGGCTTATTTATAAACACAACTTTACGCCCCAACGTTTTCTTATCTGGACATTTCACATTCATAAATGCAAGTTTACAAAGGGCAAACCTATTTTTGTAGTGCTTGAAAAAGAGATTCAAATGTAGATGTGATGTCAACATCTAAAAATAGTAAACCCATTAAAACGGTTACTATTAGCTCCTTTTACAAAACTGCATATCCTATGGATATGTAAAATATGTGTAATTTAGTTGTACACTGATGAGTGTGAGCTTGTTTAAGATTTTAAATAAGAGAATCTGTCAAGATTCTCCTTATGTGTGTGCTGCAACCAGAATTTTTAATCTTTCCGGATTTTAAAACTCCTGTAGTCTGAGCCAGGCTTTACAGTGCATTTTATAACAGCTAAGGGCCTTGTGGCACGACACGAAGCACCTAAAACACCCTTAGCTGTTATAAAATGCACTGTAACCCACTGCTTCTTGACGCTTATTGCCTTTATAAAACTGTTATTCCATAGCAAGGTTTCATAAAATAAATTAAATAAAGTGATATTTAGGCTATGTAATGCGGTCAGCCGTTATAAATCGGGGTATTATATAACAGCTTACACCGTGTCTACACAGGACGCGGCACAATGCGACATGACTACCTGCTTGTTCTCAATGGGTTTGTGGTGTCGCGCTGCACCGCATCCAGTGTGGACAAAATTTGAAATTATAATGGATTCTAATGCGTTTCTAATATCTTTTGTTGTGTCACGTCGCGCCCTGTGTAGACACAGTGTTAGAACTCGGCTCAACCAATCAGAATCAAGGACCAGAACTGACTAATTATATATACACACACAAACACACTGTCACATATAATTAATATATTGCATATGTATATTTACTATATCTACAGGACATTGAGACTTACCAAAGCAGCATTCACCAGATTACAATGTAATATTTATATTTATGAAAAAAAACATTAAAATATATTATTTGCATACAATTTTAACCGCTAAACAGACGTGTTTCAATTGCACATACAACTAACATTATTCAAACGCTCTTTATTCTTGTTATAGATGCACAAACTAGTGGTGGGCGATACTGTAAAATTTGGTATCAATCCGATACCAAGTAAATGCAGGGCCAGTATTGCCGATATCGATATCGATACCAATACTCAACTCACTCAACTCAACTTTATTTATATAGCGCTTTTTACAATTTTCATTGTTACAAAGCAGCTGTACATAAGACATATTGACTATAAGCAAAACAATTAAAGTTGTACCTGCAAAAACAAGAAAAAGTTGAACACGGAAGACAGACATACCCACATACAAAACACCCCACACACACAATATGCACACGTACTAACAGTCATAGACATAGAGACACACACACACACACACACACGGATGCGCGACGCACACACACACATGTAAGTACGCACACACACACACGCTCAGTGAGAGCACACATTTAAGATAAAGGAGAGAGAAGCACAGGTCAAATATAACAGACTATAAATTCCTATATGCAATATTAATTAAGTAAAACTTTAAAATTCTAAAGCAGCCCCCCCGGCCAGGCAAATAGTGCAAAAACAGTATGCAAACGGTGGTGAGGAACCCAAAACTCTAATCGAGAAAAAAATATATATATATATACTTTTAGAAGCATTCTCTTGAACTTAAATTTACTTTCCTGTAGCTGAAGTGTCATGATTTTCAGATGAATGCATCATTAATATGCTAAATCTGAATACATTTTCATGACCACTAAAATATTTTGTGATTTGTGCTCTTAATGTGCATGTAGGCTAATTAATCATGTGCATGTTAAAACAGGACATATTTTAAACTAAATAAATATATTTATTTATTACTGTAATAGAATTTGCAAACATGAACTTTGCACCAAATTATTATTGGAAAATAGTAATAATAGATTGACGGGACAGAAAAACAATATATAACAAAACAATTTCTCCCTATCCCAGTACTACTTCTCTAGCTAATAAAAAATTATTACTGAAGAACAAAGATTTTAAAACTTCTTTTCCGTTTTTGTTCAGTGTTATATTTAGACACACTAATAGAACAAATTAACATGTCTACCTTTCATTACACTTTTTTAAAGTAAATTTATGAACAAAGTGCACACTATTGTTTGAAAAACAAAGTAAATTAAGTGCTTAAATAATAAAGTACTTTAACTCTCAATCTTTGGCTTTTTACCCCCAAAGCCCTACTGCCAGTGAAAGCAGTGAAATAACTCCACACGATGCTCATCTTCTTTCTCCTCTGCTCAAAGATATTAATATTAACATGCGCCACTGCCGTTACGATGAATGGGGAGGAATGACAACCTCTGCGCAGGCGCAGTAGATGAGGCGACCTCGAAAAAGGTGATTTTTAGCGCAATTTAAGCTTAGCAAACCAACATGTTTAACTATTGATCGGACATATGCTGTTTAGTTGTGCTTTTTGCCAGCAATTTTAGAAATATCTACCTTCCCCCATTCAAGTAGATAGGCCTGCGGACTTTGCTCTGCTTGCGCTTGGCGCTGCTGACTGAGTCACGTGATGGCGGACAACAAAACACAGCAGCGCAGGGAGGAGCAACGTGCGCAAAACTAGTCGTATGGGAAAAAGGTTTTCTATATTATACAATTGTTAGCTACATTAATAAATAAATAAAATCAGTAGTAAAAACACATTAGTATCGATATTTTTATGTTAGGATCGATCCTTTTCGATACAACCGCTGTATCGATACTTCAGGATCGATCCGCCCACCCCTAGCACAAACTGCGCTAAAAGTTTACGCGCACGCACATGATTCAATCGTTGTGTGGTGAGCGACTCCGTTCTTCTCCTTGCTTCAACTGCAAAGTGATAGAATTTTATCCTGTAAAACGCAGGTTTGCACCCTAAACAGTGCCCTTACTTCCACATACTCGTATCATACATGCTCGACACTACAGCAGCTTGTTTTTAACGTGTGTATATAGGCCATACCTTTCAGCAGCGCCAGTAGGACCCGTCTTCAGTTGCCGCCACAACAGAATACAACAGCACGCTTTTCCCGCTTCCATGTGTTTGAAGATAAACTGAAACGCGTCCACGAAACACGACTCGCCTCGTAACACTCACTTGTGATTGGCTGAATGTTAGTTCACTCAAATCTATGTAACAAACCAGGGAACGTGGGCGGTTTTTGATGGTGGCGGAGGTGTGTCGAATGAAGTACCACAGAGATGACGTATTTTCAATAGGGGCTGGCTCTAGCCGATGGGGCCAATAGGGGCTGGCTGCAGCCAATGGGGCGAGTGAAGCTCCACAGACTGGAAAAAAGAGACAAGAGAGGAATGCAGTTAAAGAATGCGCTCAAAAAATATCTAAAGAAATTCAAAATTTCTACAGCAAACTTTACTCTTCCACTTATTCGCAATTACATGCTGATGCCTTCTTTGATCCCATTAAGGAGTGGGTCCCCAAAGTAGATGAGGATTTAAAAAATGTATGCGATGCAGTCATTGATATGGAGGAAGTGGAAAAAGCAATGAAATGTTTGTCATTAGACAAATCACCAGGTTCAGATGGTATAACAAGTACTTTTTATAGGCATTTTTGGGAGCATATTAAAGACCTTGTTTTTCATATGTTAAAAGAAATATCCGAGTCCCATGTTCTCCCTACTACTATGAAACAGGGAATCATTAATATCATGTGAGTTATCAAGTATCATCATAATAAACACTTTATCAAAACCAACAAATTAAGGACATCCATCAGAAAAGGGACATAGCAAATTTTAGAAAACAAACTGTTAATATTACATTATTTTATATGATTAATATTTATGCTTATAACATAAAACAGTTTAAGAGAGATTTTTCTGAGATTTTTTGTTTTTCCCTCATTTTTTCCCCGTCCAACCATAGGAACAATTTGCATATTAATCTGTCAAATACCCAGAATTTAATGGAAAAAGCTAATAGTTCATAATGGTATTTTAATGGAAACCATTAGAATTGGGTTTCTGCTTTTATTTTCAGCAGTAATGCATCCTTGCTAAAAAATAGAAACCATCACAGAAATTAATTGTTGCCATTACGAACCATTAGCTTCTTCCATTAAAACCAACTACAAAATGTATTTTATTATTCCATAATGATTTAACATGATTATTTACCATTAAATCAATTAAATTATTGTTTTTTTCAGCATGGTTCTATAAGATCATCATGTTTGTAGTGTGTTCCAGGGGATTAAAACATGCAATATATATTTGAGACCTAGTGGAGAAATAGTAACTAATAATAAATGTGTAAAGTTGCACACAATGGAAATACTCAATAAAGTAGGCTAAATAGTTGGATTCGACAACTGATAACATCATACAAGACAATACAACATTTACTGTAGATGTCAAAAAAATGACTGATGACTTATTTTGATTATTTTCTATTGCGCTATTCTGGATGTCTGTGCTATTGTCCAGCTGGCATTTTCACCCCAAAATGGCTGCCGCGCTACCGAAGCGACACCTAGTGGCTGTTTCCCCAAAAGCACCAGAGTTTCGCCTCTTGGTATCTAACTGTGTGTTGTGTCTCCAGTCCAGCAGGAGTCGCTCTGCAGCTCTTCAGTCCGCCGATAAACCCACTAAAGAAAGAAAGAAAGTCAAACATCGAGCGCTGCGTGTTCACATCACTCTGATTTTCTCTCTTGAGTGTTTTAAACACAGTGTTGTGTGTGTGTGTGTGTGTGTGTGTGTTGTTGAGATGTTGAGGATGACGTCACAGATGTGCTGTAAATCAGTGGGAACTGATCTGTCCATGCTGGATATTGATGATTTCATCACAGAAATCTGTCAGCTGAAGAAAGAGGTGGCGTTACTGGAGGAAAAGCTGAGGACAAGAGGAGATGAACTCAACACTGAGGTTTGGACACATTCAACATCATTTACTGCTTTTAATGTTTGTATTTTAATACTGTTTTTAATCTCACTGTCATAGTTTATAGCTTTATCTAAATATATTCTACATACTACCCTGTACAATGTCTCTTATATGTTATTATCCCCCATTTTCTGTAAAATAGTCTTTATTTTATATATGCACAATTTAGAATCTTTTAGACTGTAAATCGTATTATATTGTATTGTCATTGTGTTGAATGTCTGTACTAGAAGCTTCCAACACCAAAGAAAATTCCTTGTGTGTGCAAGCACACTTGGCAATAAAGCTCTTCTGATTCTGATTATTGCCAAGTGTGCTTGCACACACAAGGAATTTTCTTTGGTGTTGGAAGCTTCTAGTACAGACATTCAACACAATGACAATACAATATAATACGATTTACAGTCTAAAAGATTCTAAATTGTGCATATATAAAATAAAGACTATTTTACAGAAAATGGGGGATAATAACATATAAGAGACATTGTACAGGGTAGTATATAGTAGAATATACATATTAACAGATTGTATGTACACTTGTGCAAATGGATAATTGTAGTAAGTAGATAGAGTAGTGTTATATACATGTATACATAAGATGTAGATATAATAAGGCACTATAGTGCACACTATAGGAGTAGTGGAAGTGGAATATTGCTCTTAAGGAGCAAGTTATCTGTTTAGGAGGGAGATTGCCTGGGGGAAGAAGCTGCTTCTGTGTCTGGAAGTCCTGGTGTTTGGTGCTCTAAAGCGCCGGCCAGAGGGCAGCAGATCAAAGAGTTTGTGTGCTGGGTGTGTGGAGTCAATGATGATTTTTCTTGCCCTGTTTTTCACTCTGGAATCGTACAGGTCCTGAAGTGTGGGCAGAGGAGCACCAATAATTTTCTCAGCACTACGAACTGTCCGTTGTAGTCTTCGTAGGTCTGATTTGGTGGCCGAGCCATACCAAACAGTAATTGAAGTGCACAGAACAGATTCGATGACCACTGAGTAGAACTGGGTCAGTAGCTCCTGTGGTAGGTTGAACTTCCTCAATTGACGGAGGAAGTATAACCTCTGCTGGGCCTTCTTTACAATGGAGTCTATGTGGGACTCCCACTTCAGGTCCTGAGAGATGGTGGAGCCCAGGAACCTGAATGACTCCACAGTATCCACAGTGCTGTCCAGGATGGTGAGGGGAGGAAGTGATGGAGGGTTCCTTCTGAAATCCACTATCATCTCCACTGTCTTGAATGCATTCAGCTCTAGGTTGTTTTGACTACACCAGGCAGCCAGCTGAGCAACCTCCTTTCTGTAGGCAGATTCATCACCGTCTTGAATAAGGCCAATGACTGTGGTGTCATCTGCAAACTTCAGGAGTTTGACAGAAGGGTCTGTAGAGGTGCATTCGTTTGTGTAGAGTGAATATAGCAGTGGAGAAAGAACACATCCTTGAGGAGCTCCGGTGCTGATGGTACATGTGCTGGATTTAAATTTTCCCAACCTCACTAGCTGCTGCCTGTTCGACAGGAAGTTAATAATCCACTGACAGGTAGAGGTTGGCACAGAGAGCTGGGTAAGCTTGGGCAGGAGGAGGTCTGGGATTATGGTGTTGAAGGCCGAGCTGAAGTCTACAAACAGGATCCTGACGTAAGTCCCTGGTCTGTCTAGGTGTTGTAGGATGTAATGCAGTCCCATGTTTACTGCATCGTCCACAGACCTGTTTGCTCGGTAAGCAAACTGGAGGGGATCAAGAAGTGGTCTGGTGATGTCCTTCAGGTGGGCCAGTACAAGTCTCTCAAATGACTTCATGACCACAGATGTTAAAGCAACAGGCCTGTAGTCATTAAGTCCAGATATTTTGGGTTTCTTCTGTACAGGGATGATGGTGGAGCGTTTGAAGCATGAAGGGACTTCACACTGCTCCAAAGATCTCTTAAAAATATTAGTGAAGATGGGCGACAGCTGCTCTGCACAGACTTTCAGGCAGGAGGGTGAGACATTGTCTGGGCCTGGTGCTTTTCTGATCTTTTGTTTGCAGAAAAGCTGGCACACATCCTCTTCGCAGATCTTAAGTGCAGGTTGAGTGTCAAGAGGAGGTGTTAATGGTATAGCAGAGATAGGGTCAGGGCGGGTGTGAAGGGTGAGACTCTGCATTTCAAAACGACAATAGAAGTCGTTCAGGTCGTCAGCCAGTCGTTGATTACCCATAGACTGAGGGGATGATGGCTTGTAGTTGGTAATGTATTTCAGGCCTTTCCACACTGATGCAGGGTCGTTGGCTGAAAACTGGTTCTTCAGCTTTTCAGAGTAGCTTCTCTTAGCTGCTCTTATCTCCTTTGTAAAGCTCTTCTGATTCTGATATTTTCCTCTCTGAACAGAAGTCCAGACACACACAGGACTCGGAGCTCAGCCTCACTTTACTCTGTTATACTGACACAAACCCCACAGACGCTCAGGACACTGTGTGTGACAGTAATCACACCTTGAATCAGGATGAATCTACTGATCAAACCTCCACAGAGTCTCTGGATTCTGTCTGTAACGCTGGAGAACAGCAGATCCTGAACACCAGACCACTCAACATGTGTTCTGTCACACTGATGGAGATTAAAACTGAACCCATAGTAAAGGAAGAACCGACTGATGAAGATGAGCATAATGATGATGGTTTTATTACTTCAGGTATGTTTCATCTGCTGTCTTTTCACAATATTTCATTTGAGAGTTTTCTGTTTCATAAAAGGGTTTTACATCACTTGAGTCACAAACGCACTAAAAGGTTTCTCAGTGGACACTGATGTAGTTTCAGATGTGCTGGAGGTTGTTGTTAACGCTGTTGTGTTTGTTTCAGATGAGAGCGGTGATTCATGTTGTGATGGAGAAACGGCCTCTACATCAAAACAGCGACTGACAGCACAAACTCTTTCCTGCATCACCTGTGGAAAGACATTCAGTTCACAGAGACGTTTAGAGACACATGAGAGAAAACACACAGAACAGAAACTCTTCACCTGCACCAGATGTGACATCAGCTTTCCTACCTTACAAGAGAAGAAACTTCAATCACAAGAGCACAGAGACCAGAAACACTTTCACTGTCAGCAGTGTGGGAAGAACTTTGCCTCGTCTTCTAATCTGAAAATTCACACGAGGACACACACTGGAGAAAAGTCTTTCCACTGCAGTGAATGTGACAAATATTTCACCACCAAAGGAAATCTTGTTATTCATCAGAGAATTCACACGGGAGAAAAACCGTACGCGTGTCCTCAGTGTGACAAGAGATTCAGCCACAAATCCCATTTGATGAATCATGTGCGTGTCCACACCGATGAGAGACCGTATGAGTGCAGTGAGTGTGGGAAAACCTTTAAGCAGTCAAGTTCTTTACAGAGACATGAAAAAACACACACCGGGGAGAAACTCTATCAGTGTTCACACTGTGATAAACGATTCCGTGATAAAGCTAATCTGATACGTCACGAGAGAGTTCACACTGGAGAGAAACCTTATCACTGCAGTGTTTGTGGGAAGAGCTTCACTCAACATAATAACTTACTAGAGCACCAGAGAATTCACACAGGTGAAAGACCTTACAAGTGTTCTCAGTGTGACAAGACCTTTGCTTATTCAAATGTCCTGAGAATCCATGAGAGACTTCACACTGGAGAGAAATCTTATCACTGCTCCATCTGTGGAGAGAGATTTGCTTATTTAAAAAGTTTGAAGACTCATCAGAAGAAACATGCTGAAGAACAAACTGCACTGGAATCATCATAGTGCTTTCTACTATTTTTGTGTGTAGAGTCTATAACCTTGCCATGAATGTGCCTAAAGGCTATATAACACGGCTAAAAGGAATATTATTGTTTGTTGTTTTAGATGTAATGTAATGTGTCTACAGGATTTAAGGTTGATAAACGCTGTATTTTCCACACACCGTGCATGTTTGTATCTCCTCTTTGCTCCGCCTCTCTGAAACGTGCAGATTCGTAACAAAGCTCATGGCTCTGAAAGCGAGGTGTGCTGTGATTGGCCAGTTCACCAGTGCGTAGTGATTGGTGGAATACTGCAAGCGTGTAACGCCTCTTACCATATTTGGAACATCAGGTTCCTCTTCAATTGTACTGACAGGTACGCCCACCTTACCGGAGTCTACATTTGGGCGGTCTCAGTCAAATCAGACCACCAACTGACGTAGATTTGTGGGGGTGTGGTTACACGAGGCGTCTCGGGCAGGTCTGGGTGAGCATTCACTTTTACATAGAATGACTCTTTTGTTCCCACACTTTCATTTCTGCAATTATACACGTCTAATACATGCATGAGCAACTTATAACACACCAAAGACACAGAAAAAACTCGTATTAACCTCACGTGTTTCATCGTCACAGATGAAAGGAAACATGGACGATGTCAGGTTCATTCTTGCTCATTTCTTGTGAAAATCAAACACTGTAAAAATGTTAAAGGCAGTGGTATTTGAAGTAAACGATTGTTGATCCTGAACATTTATGACTTATCTAAACTCCGAAAGTTGATCATTCTCTTTGAGTTTTATGTTCATGTCCAACTTCGGTGTCTAAGTGCATTGTTTACGATCATTCTGATGCGCATGAAGACAACAGTCGAGTTGTGTTTATTAAGAACTATAAACTCTGCTGGATGTGAGTCTGCAGGAGCAGAAACGAATTGCATTTTCTGTTAAACATGTTGCTGTTGTATTGAAGTAAATGACCTTTTAAGAACCGGCTAATGTGCTAAGTGATATCAATACCCTTATTTTTTCTATTCAGTGGAGGTTCAAACATATGCTACAAGCAAAGTAAATATCTGCATCGAATTTTCGTCATATTGTGTTTGTAGTTTGATGTCGTCTTAAAGCGACAGTTCATCCTAGAATTCAAATTTGTTGTTTATTTACTCGCCCTCAGGCCATCCAAGATGTAGGTGACATTTTTTATTGAATAGAACAATAAAGACGTTTTTAGGTAAACCTGCAGCCCTCTCTGCTTCATATAATGGATGTAAATACTCAACTTTATTTATATAGCGCTTTTACAATTTTCATTGTTACAAAGCAGCTGTACATGAGACATATTGACTATAAGCAAAACAATTAAAGTTGTACCTGCAAAAACAAGAAAAAGGTGAAAACACAGAAAACGGACACACCCACAGACACACACGCTCAGTGAGAGCACACATTTAGGATAAAGGAGAGAGGAGCACAGGTCAAATATAACAGACTATAAATTCCTATATGCAATATTAATTAAAACTTTAAAATCCTAAAGCAGCCCCCCGGTCAGGCAGATGCAAAAAACAGTATGCAAACGGTGGCGAGGAACCCAAAACTCTAATGGAGAAAAAAAACCTCAGGAGAACCCAGGCCCAACCAGGGGATTCCAGTTCCCCTCTGGCAAAAGCTGCTGCCTCTGCACAAGCTCGACGGTTTGGTCTTGTTTTGTGGTCGACGTCGGACAACAGAGGAATACAGTTAATTATGCCATTACTATATTTCCCTGGTTGTTCCTCTGTTGTCTGGTGTCGATCGCGGAACGGGACCGGGACCTGTCAGTTAGTAAAAAGAACTATGTAGGTCAAACGAAATGACAATACAAAATAGCAAATGATACCTTTCAAGCAAAGTCTCTTCCCCTCACATTTTATTAAAGAATACACAGTTCACGAGTTCGCCTGCCCATTCAGTCTTAACAGTTAAGTAGCGATAAGATACGAGAGGCCGTGCTATACTGTGAACACAAAATATGCTCATCTTAACTGCAAACTGTTATAAGCACAAGACGTTAATAATAATGATGTTGTATCTAACAAACATACAACACAAAACAGATTCATTTGAATTCATACACGAGAAAAGACATGAAGAGAATAACAGAATCATTTAAATTAGCACATAGTACACAGAAGAAAACTGCGAGGGGAATTATTCCAGGTTATAGATGCTATGATGATTCCAGTGCCGTTTGTTCTTCAGCATGTTTCTTCTGATGAGTCTTAAAACCTGTTAAATAAGCGAATCTCTCACTGCAGATGGAGAAGGTTTCTCTCTTCTCTCGTGGATTCTCAAGCTACCTGAATAAACAAACGTCTTGTCACACTGAGAACAATTAAGAACCACATTGAAGTCTCTGATGATTAAGAAGAGCAGTTTGTTGAGTGAAACGTTTCCCACAAACATTACAGAGATGAGGGTCTTCTCCAGTGTGATGATGTCTCTTGTGTCTCTCTAAATGGTGATGACGATTAAAACTCTTCCCACAAACACTGCAGTGATAAGGTTTCTCTCCAGTGTGGATTCTCAGATGAACCCTAAAAGTACTACGATCAGAAAATCTCTTTCCGCAGTGAGCGCAGACGTAAGGTTTCTCTCCAGTGTGAGTTCTCTCATGAGCTATCAGATTAGATTTCTGACGGAAGCGTTTCTCACAGTGTGAACACTGATAGAGTTTCTTCTCAGTACGTGTTGTTTGGTGCGACTTTAGACCAGTTTGTTCTTCAGCATGTCTCTTCTGATGATTCTTAAGACTTGCGAAGTGAGTGAATCTCTCTCCGCAGATGGAGCAGAGGTAAGGTTTCTCTCCAGTGTGAACTCTCTCATGAGCTATCAGACTTGATTTCTGACGGAAGCGTTTCTCACAGTGTGAACACTGATAGAGTTTCTCCTCAGTACGTGTTGTTTGGTGCGACTTTAGACCAGTTTGTTCTTCAGCATGTTTCTTCTGATGATTCTGGAAACTTGCGAAGTGAGTGAATCTCTCTCCGCAGATGGAGCAGAGGTAAGGTTTCTCTCCAGTGTGAATTCGCTCATGACGTAGCAAGCACGATATATTAACAAAACGTTTCTCACAGTGTGAACACGGAAAGAGTTTCTCCTCAGAGTGTGCTTTTTGATGTGACTTTAGATAATTTACCTGCTTAAAGGTCTTCCCACATTCACTGCAGTGATACCGTCTCTCATCTGCGTGTAATCGCACATGTTTCATCAGATTGCTTCCATGGTTGAATCTCTTGTCACAGTGAGGACACTCGTACGGTTTTTCTCCCGTGTGAATTCTCTGATGAATAACAAGATATTGTTTGCTGCTGAAATATTTGCCACATTGACTGCAGTGGAAAGGTTTTTCTCCAGTGTGTGTCCTCATGTGACGTTTCAGACTAGAAGACGAGACACAAGCTCTCCCACACTGCTGACAGTGAAAGTGTTTGTGGTCTCTGTGCTCTTGTGAATGAAGTTTCTTCTCTTGTAAGGTAGGAAAGCTGATGTCACATCTGGTGCAGGTGAAGAGTTTCTGTTCTGTGTGTTTTCTCTCATGTGTCTCTAAACGTCTCTGTGAACTGAATGTCTTTCCACAGGTGATGCAGGAAAGAGTTTGTGCTGTCAGTCACTGTTTTGATGTAGAGGACGTTTCTCCATCACAACATGAATCACCGCTCTCATCTGAAACAAACACAACAGCGTTAAGAGGTGCGTTTGCAACTTGAGTGACAAAAAAACACCTTTTATGAAACAGTAACTCACGTGACACTGAAAATGGGAAAAAAACAACAACAGATGATACTAGTGCTGTCAATCGATAAAAAAATCTGATTAATCACATATTTTTAATCACAGATTAATAAACAGATTTCTTTAACAGCATCATTTTATGAATGAAAGCCAACATTCTGATAGTAGTATTGCAACTGATGTCTCTATTAAATTGATTATTTTTTCTTTGTTTTAACATTAATTATTGCCATTTAACATTGAAGAACAGTATAACTGAGAGCTCTCATGTCGAACAGGTAGGAAATATACAGATCTCAAGTTCTCAAACACGTTACAGTCTTTAATTCTGTATTTAACTTAGAATTTAGCATTAAAGCTACAAAACAAATTGAATTCCTCTTTTCTTTTGTTCTTTGATTAACATTAATGACAGGACTCACAGCAGCGGGTTTAAGAATGCGGCCCCTTTAAGAGCTGCCGCTCTACAGCTCTGACGCCACTCCCATTTTCACAACTCTTTGCATTCATTTAGGATTTTATTTTACACGTTGAAATCTGTGCTTACGAAAATGCTAGACACAACGATCTTTCTGACATAATCGTGTGTGGTTTTCTGCATCCCACAGCTAGAAGCTGTCTATCGCTACTGAACGCTTCGAAGGAACCGTTTCAAAACCTTAAATGGTTTAAAGGCCTTTACATGAATAAAGGTCTTTGCACATACAGTCCGAAATTTTCGTATGCGTCTTTTCGTATTTGGCTCTCGTTTGTACGGCGTCTCTGAATTGTTAAAAAAACACCTCTCAAAATTCTTGACGGATGCGAAAAACGCAGAAAATCGAACCCTGTCCGAATTTTTTGATGACGGACGAAAATATCGGAGGCAGTGTGTAAATGTGATTGACACAACGTGAGGTCGTATTTAGTTTTTAACATGCGGAGATTTCGGACTCTTTGTGCAATTACCTTTAATCTGAAAAAAAAATCAATCACATGCGTTAACGTTGACAGCCCTAGATGATACATACCGGAAGGAATAAAATCATCATTCTCATCTTCTTCAGGCTGTTCTTCCTCTGATGTGGGTTCTGTTTTTGTGTCCAGTTTGATTGCAGGAACAAAATCATCATGATTCTCATCTTCATCAGTCTGTTCTTCCTTTACTATGAGTTCAGTTTTCATCTCCATCAGTTTCCTGCAGTCCACCAGTGTGACAGAACACATGTTGAGTGGTCTGGTGTTCAGGATCTGCTGTTCTCCAGCGTTACAGACAGAATCCAGAGACTCTGTGGAGGTTTGATCAGTAGATTCATCCTGATTCAAGGTGTGATTACTGTCACACACAGTGTCCTGAGCGTCTGTGGGGTTTGACTCGACCTTTACCACAATCTGACAAACACACAACACATCATCAGCACTGGAGCTTTATATAGAATATATGTGTGATGTCTCACTTTGGTTTAGTTTGACATGAATGACAGTATAAAAGCAGTAAATGATGTTGAATGTGTCCAAACCTCAGTGTTGAGTTCATCTCCTCTTGTCCTCAGCTTTTCCTCCAGTAACGCCACCTCTTTCTTCAGCTGACAGATTTCTGTGATGAAATCATCAATATCCAGCATGGACAGATCAGTTCCCACTGATTTACAGCACATCTGTGACGTCATCCTCAACACACACACACACACACACACACACACACACAACACTCTGTTTTAAACACTAAAGAGAGAAAATCAGAGTGATGTGAACACGCAGCGCTCGATGTTTGACTTTCTTTCTTTCTTTAGTGGGTTTATCGGCGGACTGAAGAGCTGCAGAGCGACTCCTGCTGGACTGGAGACGCAACACACACAACACTAGACTCACGAAGATCGTTTCATACATTCTTTGATTGTTTAGTGTAGAGGCTCTTTAGTCCAGGTGGAATATCCGCGTACTTTAGTTACTTTACATAAATGCCAAAAATGTACACAGTTGTATTTAATCTAGACGTTACTCTTCTTCATTTTGGATCTTATCAGTACGTAAATAATTAGAACATTAATGTACTGTTGATTTTATCCATCACCATCACATACAGAAGACACAAATCCAGGGATGCAAACACATCGGGGTCAAAAAAATCGCAATGATGCGAGACAACCCGCCCCCCATCGTTATACACCCTTACGAAAATTTACCATGGCTTTACTACAGTTCAAATTGAAAAACCATGGCTACTGTAGTAAAACAATGGTTATCACAAAATAACCATGGTTTTGAAAATCATGTTTTTTTGTCAAAACCATAGTAAACGATGGTTACTGTAGTAAAACCATGGTTTTGCCCTAAGTAATCAATGCACCAAAAACCACGGTTACTACACTTGTTAATTTTCGTAAGGGTAGGGCCTATATATATTTATACCACGGAGCTGTTGAATCCTTAAATCTGATTGGTTGACAAACGTTCTATGGGTATGCATTAACTTTCAGTTAAATGCACACCTATGAAAGTGTTCCAGGTCTGCTGACCGCATTACAGTTCCAACACATCGCCAAGTTTAAACAACAGAAGGTTATAGTGCAGCCTACCGGCCATCACACACACAGCACCTGCTCTTGATCTGACGTTTATCATGTCAAACTTTACTGTTAATGGAAACCTGTGTGTGGTTTCGTTTCTATCGAAGTCTACTTGAATTATAAACAGAGAGTGTCTTTGCAATAACTAAAATTATTTAAAAACTACAATACTAAATTCTCTCTAGAAATGCAATCAGAAGTTGTTGAAATTGAAAATTAACATATCTTTACAAAACAATGCTCCAAAGGGCGTTTCAGCCGCCATTTTATTTTTTGAGCTTGAGCGTTCTAGACCAATCACGCACCTCGCATGTTGTTATGGAAACGAGAGGTCACTGTCATTGGTTAGCTGTGAAAAGGGAGCTTGACGTCAGCGCTGTAGTCTCAACACGGCCGGGAGTGTAGCTATTAAATATATATATTCATAAAGAACTCTTGATAAAAATTGTATGGACACCATTGGATACCGTTTTGCTGATGTGTTTCGATGAATCTTTGTGCAGTTGCATTCTTTCAGCTCTGATGAAGACCTGTGTGCTGAAACACAAACTACATTCACTCTTTTTGACTTGTCCGCATCACAAGTTTTCCTGAAAATACTGAAATTGTTTTCAAGCCACCTTATTTTTGTGAAGTTGCGCGAGAATAACTATATCACCTCTGACCATCATGTGCTGTATTCTAATAACATCAGTCTGTTTGGAGCTACAGTATATTTTGCTGTACATTTATTGATTTAGCAGACGCTTTAATCCAAAGCAATTTAGGAATGAGGTGACATTTAACAACATAACACATGTTCTGATATCAATATCTTGACGTGATCAAGTTAGCTCAGATAAACGGCCGACAGCAGCGGCATTCCACCTGTCAATCAAGTGACCGGCTGTAGCGGCCGATCGATGGTGATCTAGAAACAATTCCACACATTGATGGCACTGATGTTGTGACTACAACTGGACCGTTCTTGGTCGACATCGGCCTTCAATGGAAACATTTATTTTCGCATGAGCTTTGAAACAGGTCTGTCGTGAGAAACTCTGGATCCTTCAATGGATCAGAGAAACTGATCCATTGAAGGGTTCCGCTCTAGTGTGAATTCTCATGTGCTTATTAAAGTTGCTGGAGTCTGTAAAACTCTTTCCACACTCACAGCATGTGAACGGTTTCTCTCCGGTGTGAACTCTCATGTGCTTATTAAAGTTACTTGAGGCTGTAAAACTCTTTTCACACTGTAGACATGTGAACGGTTTCTCTCTGGTGTGAATCCTCATGTGTTCTTTAAGGTGACTTGTGCTGCTAAAGCTCTTTTCACATTCATGGCATGTGAACGGTTTCTCTCCGGTGTGAATTCTCAAGTGTTCCTTATAGTTATTGTTTAATGAAAAACTCTTTCCACACTGTTTGCACGTGAACGGTTTCTCTCCGGTGTGAATCCTCATGTGTCTCTTAAGGTGACTTGTAGTTTTAAAACTCTTTCCACACTCACGGCATGTGAAGGGTTTCTCTCCGGTGTGAGTTCTCAAATGACCCATTAGGTGACTTGTAGTTTTAAAAGTCTTTCCACACTGTTGACACGTGAAGGGTTTCTCTCCGGTGTGAATCCTCATGTGTGTCTTAAAGTCTCGTTTACAGGTGAAACTCTTCCCGCACAGATGACACGTGAACGTCTTCTCATCACTGTCAGTTCTCATGTGTCCGGGTCTTAGGGATTTGTTTCCACACTTTTTATCTCCTGTTCTCAGAGCTCCTTTCTGTGAAACTTTCTGGGATTTTTGTGCACACTGATGATTCTCATCAGCATCTTTTACTTCATCTTGACTGTCCTTATTCACTTCCATCATATCTGAAATCAACAAAACTATCTGTTAACAACAGTTTTACACTTTTTTACACACATTATTTTAATTTTATTCTGTTTAAATTACAACATAAAATGCACTCAGATGTAGCGGGACACATTACGGTAATGAGATTTCCAGCAGAAAAAAGCAATAGGATTAAAAAATAACTCATTTCTATGTTAAATTATTATTTGTGCAAGCCAGAGAACAAATGTATGTTTATTATTTAAAAAAATGGGTTACTGAATTATATGTTCTGTAATTAAAACCATCACTTCCATGTACTAGTCAGGTAAAAGGACATATGCATTCATGTTTTTTTTCAATAAGACAATAAAAAAACAACAGACTGATGAAAATGTGGAACAAAGGGTCAAAATGTTGTTTAAAAAACTTAAACGATATTTCCATATGATTAATGAAATTATATTGAACTATACCAGATTACAACCATGCAAAGTTATTAGATGTATTTTACTGCTAATCTTCTGCATTTATGGTCCACCAACAACCACTTAATTCATTAAATTAGAAATTAGTCAGTTGACTTGACACTCTTTTATATATAATTAATGTATAGCATATATTTCAGCAGGACATTTAGACTTTAATTCACCAAAGCAGCATTCACCAGATTACAACGTATAGCCAAGACATTTATGAGAAATAACATTCAAATGTATTATTAGCCTATAATTTTAACTGCTAAACAGACGTGTTTCCATTGCACATACAGCTAACATTATTCAAACGATCTCTTTTTATATTACAAGTCTATTCTTGTTATAGACGCACAAACTGCGCTAAAAGTTTACGCGCACGCGCACGAATCAATCGTTGTGTGGTGAGCGACTCCGTTCTTCTACGCGCTTCAACTGCAGTGATAGCTCGGAACTTTTATTCTGTAAAACGCAGGTTTGCACCCTAAACAGTGCCCTTACTTCCACATACTCGTATCATACATGCTCGACACTACAGCAGCTTGTTTTTAACGTGTGTATATAGGCCATACCTTTCAGCAGCGCCAGTAGGACCCGTCTTCAGTTGCCGCCACAACAGAATACAACAGCACGCTTCTAATTCTTGAGTTATGATTTTTAATGGCGGTTGGCAAACCAAACTTAAAAGACGCATTCCCGCCACCTACTGGACTGGAGTGTGGAGTGGCGCATGATAGGTAATATAACAAAACTATAAATTAGGAAGAGGGCACTAAAATTCTGTTAATCAAATTAGTATCTTTTAAGAAATTAAATAATTCTTCGTAGGTTTTATACTGTTTTGGCCCATTGCCTAACAGTGTCTGAATAGATAAATCATCAAAACATTTAATGCGGAAATCTTTCTCTTAAATACGCCTCACACTTTATTAAGACATGTTCTACTGTTTCTGCCAGACCACTTGTTACATTTGCCAGTTTCATGTTTCCCAATTCTTAACAAACATTGATCCAATAGACAATGCCCAATACACATCCTTGATATTAAGACATCCTTCATGCTGTTTCCAAATTTCATTCTTTCAAAACCAACTGTTCCTAGATACCATATAAATGTCTGCCTTTCTTTCCATTGTCCCACTCCTTCTGCCATTTCTTTCTAATTTCATATGCAATTAAACCTTTGACTTCAGTCTTAAATACAATGTTAGAGCCTGTTTTGCCAAACTATGCACCTCTTCATTTCCTGATACCCCGAATGTGCTGGTATCCAAATAAAGTTAATACTAATTCCAGCTTGTCTTGTTATAAAAAGACTCTGTTATATTTCATAGATCAAATCTTGCCTAGTTGCCTAGAGGTTCCACTTGTTAAACTGTTAAGAGCAGATAAAGAATCCCTGCAAATCACTGACCTGATTGGTTGAACTTCTTCAACCCACTGTAGTGCTAAGGTCATTGCTATTAATTCGGATGAGAAAACTGATGTATAATTTGATGTTCTCTTCAAAATGTTTACTTTAAACTGAGGAATAAACACAGCTGCAGACGTAGTCCCAGAAACTGGATCTTTTGATCCATCAGTGTATATGTATTATAATAGACATGATCTATATACTGTTGTACTGTTATACTATTTTAAAAAAATGTCCTTGTGTCTATCCTCATGTAACTGGGCGTCTACTGAAGGCATGGGAAAAAGCCAAGGGGGAATTGCAGGCAGAGCCACAGAAGGAGGAGACGGACACGGGTTTCAAAAGCGTTCAAACACATGCTGCGCGCGCACGTAAAAATTTAAACAGCTCGGCTGAGTCCGAAATCGCATACTCAATGGGTAGGTACTTAATTTCAGTAGGTACGTACTCAACGGGGCTAAATGTGTACGTACTGTTTTCCCTGAATGGGTGTAGTATGAATGCGATCGGCCGTTGTCCGCCATATTGATGATCTTCTTCTCCTTTTTAATGGTGGGGAGCAAATTACGTTTGTGGTGCATGTCTATGAAGGTATTTCAGTAGCAAAACTTGAGAGAATGTAGAATTTAATTTGTAAACTTGTAAAGTAAGTATTTGTACCTGTACACTAAAATGTACACTCACAGCCCCAATGTGAAAACTTGTCAAATAAAAAACTGAAGTTGAATGTTGAGATTTGCACTCGTGGACAAAACTCACAAATCTGTCTTCTGAATTTGAAGTTGCAGAAAAATAGTCACAAACGTGTAAACTGGCATTTACAAAATACATCGGCAGATACAAATGCATAGCACATATTTACACGTTTTCCTAGATTCAGACTTGAATTGCAAGCACAAATAGGCATCTACAACCTCTCAAATCTGTCACTGCAGTTTCAAATCTTCCCGCCTTTTGCTACTACTGTCGCGATAAACCCGTTGCAAAACTAACTTGTGCACTTGAAAGCTCAGACGCGAGAGAAAGAGGTGCATTTGATGACGTCATGCGGCTGAGCCACACCGCCGCCTCAAGTTTTGCTACTGAAATACCTTCATACATGTCCTCCACCTACTGTACTGGAGTGTACATGGGCCAGAGATAAACCATGCCACATAATAACAAGCGCAACAACTTAAACTGTGAGAGACAGGTGCATTAACATCAGTAATGCTAACTTTACCTTCCATGAGTTTTCCCAACATTTGCAACATGTTTGTAATGCCTTCACAAAGGAGACGTCGGGCAGCTGCTCAAAGATCTCGCCTTAAGAGAGCACTGCTGATTTTATTGTCAAGGAATATAAGTATTATTGCTTATAAATTAAACGTACCCTAACCCTAGAAATGCATTGCTAGCCCACACCTACACTTGTGCACAATATTATTGATAAGTGCTGACCAATACTTGGTCAGCACTTAAACGCCCCCTTCCATTGATTGGACAACCAAAGGTCAGCAAGCGACTTCTTCGGTTGTCCCTCGGTTCCGAATAAATAGTCCTCCGCTGCTGTACAGTAGGGATTCTTAAAGTAGCCTATGTTTCATTGCTCTCATTAAACAACCGTCCACAAACCGTACGGGCTGGTCCTAGACTGGACTTTCCTCGTGCAACCTAGCGCATTTCATATAAGTCTTTATATCACAAATATTAATGTAGTTCGCATCCGCATCTTTTTAACTCTCCATGGTCTGTTGATTTAGATGTGTCAAATCAACCGTAAATCACGAAAATATAAGTTTACTCTCACATCTGTACGTTTTTAAATAAAAAATAATAATAAATAAACCGCTAAACTATGTGTTAGTGGGTGAGGTAAAACGAAATGACCGTTAATTTTTAAATGACGGGAGTGCGCGGCAGAGCGGAGTATGCACGTGCTCGAGCGCACACACATACAGTAAACAGACAACCACACTAAAGAAACACACATATTTTATTATTTTTCCAGCCATTAAAGGGCACATTTATTAATTTCATTTGGTCAGTATAACATGTTAATGTGATCTTATAATTTCTGTATTGCACATGTCACTAACCAGTTTTGACTATTTTTACCATTAAAAAAAAACCAAAAAAGAACCATCAGGGAACGTTATTTTCTGCTTATTTTCTGGATATTTAAAAAAACAGCCTGCAACGTTCTGGGAACGTTATTTTCTGGTTTCAAAAATAAAACCTGAAAAGAACGTTCTTAGAATATGTTAAAATAACCAAAAGGGAACCAAAAACTAACATTAGGGGAACGTTCTGTGTTTGCTGGGTTTAACTTGCGTATGGTTTTAATATATGTAACGTCTATGTCTACTTCGAAGATGCTTGTGTGCGTGGAACGCCACTTTAAGCTAGACATAATAAAACACTGCATTTTCACATCAAAATCACAAATATACTTTACTATGTAGCATCTTACAGGTTAACTTTACGCTACAGCACTTTATCAAATGCGACTGCAACGCAAAGAAATGCGTTGTTGGCTAGTAATACTCACATTTGATAAAACCTGCCTCGCAGTTCTCCGCCATGCTCCTGTATGAACTTGGGATATTGATATCCTAAGTATAACTATCCTGTATAACTATGGGATAGATAAGTATCCCAAGTATGGCCCTGTCCCAAATGGCGCACTCCGGTCTTGTGGACCTCCTCTGAGTCCACACTTGGTGACGTCAGGAAGTGCAGACCTATAGGGCACTAGGCACGAGTCCACAGGTACATGGGAGTGCATTTTGGGACAGATTTGAGGTCATCACACCGGAAAGAGCAAGTGGTGCTTTCTAACCTCTCTTGTGGTACTTTGTTGTCATTCGCTGATCAGTCTGCGCAGCGCCGCGTGAAGTCGACCACACTTGTTGTACCATTGTTGTTATTTGGGACTGGAGCTGCCGGTTTTTATTGTTCTGTAGTTCATATGTTGATATACCACCCGAGCATTATACAATAGATACTTATGTTTGTAATGCATTCATTTGTCATGACGTAAATGCAACTGCTTATGTATATGTATTTATTTGTAATAACTTATTTGTATTTGTAACTTAATATGCATATATGTTGTTATTTAATATTTCTCTGTAATGTAGAAGCAGTGTTGTTTAGCCTTACAGAACCCAGAGACAACTAGATATAGGCTAGATCTACAAAACATGGCCTTAAATAAGAAAATGCACTGCATTAAAAGTTGTTATTCTTGAATAACTGGATTAATAGAAAATAAATAAGCAATAATATGAATAAGTAACTAATTAATAAATTAATTTTGATTTTTATCAAAACATACATTTAAAAATGTAACCGTCATGTTTACGTATATGTCTGACATCCACGACAATCCTCCCATCCGTTCTGTGATTGGGCGCTCGCAAGGATTCCTGGGTAGGGGACTTCAGTGGAGTCTGCATCAATGTGGACTTCGCTGAAGACCGCATCGAGGGCACAAAGGAGGCGCTCGTGAGTATTTGGACTTGTGTATACTACTGTGGCGTCCGAAACCGCCTAATTACCTACTATATAGTGACACGGTTTGGCATGGAAAAGAACCCAAATGCAGGCAGGCGGTGGTGAAGGGGTTAAACAGGGATATTTATTAAATAATAAAACAAACACCCACGATGGGGAAAAACTAAACAAATGCAAAATACCACAAAACAAAGACTTCCCACGGGGGGCAAAAATAAACTAACAAACCAAACAGTGACACACGGCAGGGTAAAAACACAAGAAACTCACAGACCACGGCCAAGGCTAGGGACAGGAACGGGAACGGGAACAGGAACACTGAACGCAAGCACAAGGAACAGGTACACAGTACATACACAATCCACAAGCACAGGACAAAGAAACATGGGGGCATTTTAAAGGCAAGACAAACGAGGGATAATGACACAGGGCAGGTGGGAAACATTAGACACGGCAGGGAAGCAATACATGAAACGAGAGGGGCGGGGCCAAAGACAAGACACGAGAAAACACATGGAGTGTCAAAAGATAAACACCCCATGGTTTTCTCACACAAAACCAAAGGCTTTGTCATGACTCTGCCACAGGACCAAGAAAACCATGACTAAGTGAGGCAGAGCCATGACAATATAGTATGTGAAAACAATATAGTATGTCCCAAACCTCAGTAGTCATAAAAGAGTAGGTGAGAAATTCCTGGATGGCTTACTGGTCACGTCCACATTCTGAAGCACCCAGCGACAGATACTTGGGATACTACTATATCCCATGAGCCCACGGGAATTGATAAATTCAACTTCAAACAGGAGCATGGCGGAGAACTGCGAGGCAGGTGTTTTCAAATGTGAGTATTACTAGCCAACAACGCTTCTCTTGGCGTTGCAGTCGCATTTGTTAAAGTGTTGTAGCGTAAAGTTAAACTGTAAGATGTTACATAGTAAAGTATATTTGTGATTTTGCTGTGAAAATGCAGTGTTTTAATATTTCTAGCTTAAAGGGGCGTTGCACGCACACAAGCATCTTCGAAGTAGACTTAACGTTACATTAAAACCATATGCATGTTACAGACGCTTTTTAATGTCTGTGTAACATGTGACCTGTCATTTTCTCGATAAGTATTGCAAATGAGCACATCACAACATGAAATACACATCACAGTAATGGAGCTTATGTCTGTTAACATTCACTGCTTGCATAGATACATATAAGTAATGTAAATAAACATAATGTATATATTTTATTTGTCCATTAGTACTGATGATGAATTCAGGAAAATTTGAGCTGAATAAACAGCGAGTTAACACATGTTCCCTCCACATTTACATGCAGTATTGAGCACAAATCACAGAGGTCACTTGAATCTTGTTTGACTGTTACAGGGACAGATGAGCACACTCGTTAACATCACGACGGTGGCGACGGTGGTCAGCTGCGATATGGCAGTAGGATGTGTGGTTCAACAATAATTTGTTACAACAATAAATTGAAATAAAGCTTTGATTTATGTGATGTTTACTTGTATATGTTTTAATAATGATTAAATTAAATTATTTTCTTACATCAAATGCGCGTATTTTTATTCATGTTTATTCTATAGTTTTCTGTAAATAAAACATATTATATTACTTCATGCATTATGTCATTGATTCACTGAAAACGTATGCATTCACATTTTTGTAGTCTGTATTAATGCATAGATGACATATGGCAATACAATTAAATTTAATAGCCTATTTTAATACAATATATCATTTGGTCAGCACTTATCAATAATATTGTGCACAAGTGTAGGTGTGGGCTAGCAATGCATTTCTAGGGTACAGTTAATTTATAAGTAATAATACTTATATTCCTTGACAATAAATCAGCAGTGCTCTCTTAAGGCGAGATCGTCGAGCAGCTATCCGACGTCTCCTTTGTGAAGGCATTACAAACATGTTGCAAATGTTGGGAAAACTCATGGAAGGTAAAGCTAGCATTACTGATGTTAATGCACCTGTCTCTCATAACTTAAATTGTTGCGCTTGTTATTACGCCACATGGTTTAATCTCTGGCCCATGTACACTCCAGTACAGTAGGTGGCGGACATGCACCACAAACGTAATTTGCTCCCCGCCATTAAAAAGGAGAAGATCATCAATATGCTGGACAACGGCCGATCGCATTCATACTACACCCATTCACAGAAAACAGTACGTACCCATTTAGCCCCGTTGAGTACGTACCTACTGAAATTGAGTACCTACCCATTGAGTATGCGATTTGGGACGCAGCGCGAGGTTTCGGACATACTATTCGTTCGCATACTGCTTTTTGCCTACTATATAGTATGGCAGTATGCGATTTCGGATTCAGCCCTCGTCTGTTTAGTTTGAGCGATGCCATGTTTGGGTAGACACGCAACGCGGAGCGCTGCCAACCTCCAGCTGTTGCCACGCGGTGGTACTATCCTGTATGGTAATACAGAATTGGAGATCCTGGAAATATGCCTTAATCAGCTTTGTTACCTGCTCTGGAACGTGGAAGAAGTCAAAGGCTGTCCACAGCAGCTCATGTGGCACTGATCCAAAGGCATTGGCTAGATCTAGAAAAACCACATGCAGGTCTTTCTTCTCCTTTTTTGCCATTTGCAACCGGTGCCAGATGATGTTAGCATGTTTCAAACATCCAGAGAAACCCCCTATGCCCGCCTTCTGCACTGAAGTGTCAATGAAGTTGTTTCTCTTCAGAAATCCTGAGAGTCTATTGGCCACAACGCTGAAGAAAATCTTACCTTCCACATTCAAGAGGCTAATTTGGCGAAACCAGTCACTAGTGTCCATCTGGTGTTCTGGTAGCTGAAATGGGGGCATGTCCTCTGGAATGGAGATTGGCTCATGCCTCTGACTGTCGGAATACATTTTCCGTAGGTGTTCCTCAATATCTGTTATAGGTACTTTAACGGGTGCAAAGGTGATGCATTAACATTGACAAATCAACCGTTTTTAACATTGATTCAATGGTTTTCACGTGCTCTCTTGCTATCTGGGCTACTATTAATACAATATTATATATGTTATAGATTACTGGTTTCAGCTAAGAAAATAGATTACATGAGTTACTGTCGTGATTCTACACCTATCTTGTCATGTCTTCATTGATCTTGTAGCAGAATCACGGCAGGATCCCTTGTTTTATGTGAGAAGGCCATGAGTTGTTTACGTCTGTACATCTCATGTGTTTTCTCGTGTCTTGTCATTGGCCCCGCCCCTCTCATTTCATGTATTGCCTCCCTGCCGTGTCTCATGTTCCACACCTGCCCTGTGTAATTATCCCTCGTTTGTCTTGCCTTTATATACCCCCATGTTTCATTGTCTTGTTGCTCGTGCATTGTTTATGGTGTCTTCGGTGGCGATCCTTGTTTATTGTATCCTGTGCATACCTGTCTTCCCCTTGCTCGTGTTCCTGTTTTGGATCGTCCCGTCAGTCGTAGCAGGTGTTTAGTTTAGGTTATCTAGTGTTGTTTGTTTTCAGTTTAGTGTTAGTTAGTCGCCGTCCTGTTGTTATTTTATTGTATTATGTTTTCCCCCATCGAGGGTTTTGTTTTGTGTTTATTGTAATAAAAACCCACGTTAACCCCTTCATCCCCCGCTGCCTGCAATTGGGTTCTCTTCTGCACACATTTCATGACAAGTTACACCTCAGACGAGGAGGGCAGAGGGGCAGTGGCTCTAACCACCGGGCACTCCCCTGTAAACGACCCTGACCAACATGTGGTGTGTTGTGATATTTCAGTGCTGTATTCTAATAACATCAGTCTGTTTGGAGCTACAGTATATTTTGCTGTACATTTATTCATTTAATCCAAAACTATTTAGGAATAAGGTGACATTTATCAACCGATAAAGTGTGTAAAAACATAACAGTTTATTTTGCAAAATGTAAGATTTATTCATTAAAAAGGGTTGCTGCTCCGGTTAAGATCATTCACATTAATGTCGTAAATACTTCATAAACAGATTCACAGATGCTTGTCACTTAAGTTCATCTTTATAAAACAATTAATACATGATTTTAAAAGCATTAAGATGATCAAATCGAGGCATGTTGTCTGTACAAAGAGGGAGCAAAAATATATAAATGTAGGTTCCCATGAGACATTAATAAATTCACATTCATTTCATAAGAGGCTGCGCCTGTCTGTGTAAACCAGCTGAAGTCATTTTTGGTGATTTTCTATTTCTCTATAGTCTTATTGTAAATAATGTAAAGAACATTCTGCTTGAGCTTAACAGGAACAGGGGTGTGCTTACATAAATGTACTTTTTATGTTGAATGATGTCTATCTTAATTAAAATGATTTTGTCATTTCAAATAAAGTTAAGTATCAGTGTACGAGAGACTCATATTTTATTTTAACTTTTGTACTGATATCAATATCTTGACGTGATCAAGTTAGCTCAGATAAACAGCCGACAGCAGCGGCATTCCACCTGTCAATCAAGTGACCGGCTGTAGCGGCCGATCGATGGTGATCTAGAAACAATTCCACACATTGATGGCACTGATGTTGTGACTACAACTGGACCGTTCTTGGTCGACATCGGCCTTCAATGGCAACATTTATTTTCTCATGAGCTTTGAAACAGGTCTGTCGTGAGAAACTCTTTCCACAAACACTACACAAGCAAGACTTTACATTTGCACGTCCTCTCACAGGTATCTCTAGACCAGTGGTCACCAACCCTGTTCCTGGAGATCGACCGTCCTGCAGACTGCATCTCCAACCCTGCTTCAGCACACCTGTCTGTAATTATCAAGCAAACCTGAACACCTTGATCAGATAGTTCAGGTGTGTTTGATTGGGGTTAGAGCTGAAATCTTCAGGACGGTCGATCTCCAGGAGCAGGGTTGGTGACCACTGCTCTAGACAAACCTTTACTGCACTGATCCATTGAAGGGTTCCGCTCTAGTGTGAATTCTCATGTGTTTATTGAAGTTACTTGAGGCTGTAAAACTCTTTCCACACTCACAGCATGTGAACGGTTTCTCTCCGGTGTGAACTCTCATGTGTGTCTTAAGGCCGCTGGGAGTTGAAAAACACTTTCCACACTGATGACATGGGAACGGTTTCTCTCCAGTGTGAGTTCTCATGTGTTCTTTAAGGTGACATGTTCTCCTAAAAGTCTTTCCACACTGTAGACATGTGAACGGTTTATCTCCAGTGTGAATTCTCATGTGAATCTTTAGAGGACCGCCAGAAGTAAAACTCTTTCCACACTGTTGACATGTGAACGGTTTCTCTCCGGTGTGAATTCTCATGTGTGTGTTAAGGACACTTGTACTGCTAAAACGCTTTCCACACTGATGACATGGGAATGGTTTCTCTCCAGTGTGAGTTCTCGTGTGTTCTTTAAGGTGACATGTACTCCTAAAACTCTTTCCACACTGTAGACATGCGTGAGGTTTCTCTCCGGTGTGAATTCTCATGTGTCTATAAAGGTGACATGTACTCCTAAAACTCTTTCCACACTCATAGCATGTGAACAGTTTCTCTCCGGTGTGAGTTCTCATGTGTGTCTTAAGGCTACTTGTACAGCTAAAAGTCTTTCCACACTGTTGACACGTGGAAGGTTTCTCTCCGGTGTGAATTCTCATGTGTGTCTTAAGGCTACTTGCACATGTAAAACTCTTTCCACACTGTTGACACGTGAACAGTTTCTCTCCGGTGTGAATCCTCGTGTGTCTCATAAGGCTGCTGGTACTTGTAAAACTCTTTCCACACTGTTGACACGTGACCGGTTTCTCTCCGGTGTGAATTCTCATGTGCTGGCTAAGGACATGTCTAAAGGTGAAACTCGTCCCGCACGGATGGCATGTGAAGGGTTTTTCTCCAGAGTGAATTCTCTCGTGCTGCTTAAGATTACTTTTACTTCTAAAACTCTTTCCACACTGTTGACACGTGACCGGTTTCTCTCCGGTGTGAATCCTCATGTGTACCTTAAAGTAACCTGGGTCTGAAAAACACTTTCCACACTGATGACATGTGAATGGTTTCTCTGCGGTGTGAGTTCTCATGTGTCCGGTTATTGGGGATCTCTTTCCGTGTTTTTTATCTCCTGTTCTCAGAGCTCCATTTGGTGAAACATTCTGGGATTTTTGTGCACACTGATGTTTCTCATCAGCATCTTTTACTTCATCTTGACAGTCCTTATTCACTTCCATCATATCTGAAATCAACAAAACTATCTGTTAACAACAGTTTTACACTAGGGCTGCACGACAATTTATCACGATACCACTAAATCCGATTGTAATCAAGCTGGCTGCGATATGCAATGTGTCGATTTTTTTAATGCATAGCTTGTCCGTGAAGCACGTCTTTGGGATCAGTAGGAAATGCTGCTTGATCTAAAAGCAGTGCGAGTTAGAGTCACTTATAATGTGCATTTGAAAAAGCAACACCCGTCAAACATGATCATTATAAATATACTTTATTATCATAAAAATACCTGATGAGGCTTGAGTAACAGTGATAAAAAGATGTCCATAGGCATTTCATCTAGTAGGGATGGGGAGTCAACTCCAAAAGAGTCGATTCCTCAACTCTTAATGAAGTCGGAATCGACTCGTCGACTCCGTAATTTTTAATAGAGGTGCACCGATTGACCGGCAAGAGATCGGAATCGGCCGGTTTTTCGTATGATCGGCTCGACCGGTGACAGGCCGGTCAGTCTCACGTCTCGCCGATTCCAAGCCGATCTTCTGTTTCCAGTGATGCGGGCAAGAACGTCACAGCCGTCAGTACACTCAAAGGCGCAAGTAAACATGTAAACATGCGCGCGCACAGCCTGTCTTTCACGGCTCGTTTATACTCGCATGTGGGTCCACCGGACCGCGAGTCTCTGCTGACTGACGCGCATCTCTCATCTCTCATATCGCATCTCTCATATCCGCGCTGCACGCGCGTGCACACACATCATGTACTGTACAGACAAAAAGGTGCACTGTAGTTCATCTCTCGCTGCTCCGTCTACATGGGGTATGTATGCTAACAGTGATGCTATTAGCATCATGCTAAACTCTGACATTTCAGAAAAAATGAAATAAAGCAATGTTAGTTTCATAAACAGAAACAGACAAGAATAACGTTGAAGTATTTTATTGTTATCTTAGACTTTTGTGAGATGAGTACAAAAACGAAAAAGGTAAATTAAGTGACATGTTTAGTTATATTTTATTATTTGTACTTCTTTTCAGTCACAGAGTTATTCAATTTAAGAGTTGTTTGGTAAAGAGAAGATTCTGTAATTTAATGGATCTTAGAGAACTGCATTTAGGGAAATTGTAATGTTTAATCATTTATTCAATGAAAATAAAAAAAATTGTGTATTGAAGAAAAGTTAATATGGTTTTATATACAGTATACTGTCAATTATAGTTTGTGGATAGAAAATCGGAATCGGCAGGTTTCACTTGTAATAAAATCGGAAATCAGAATCGGCAAAGAAAATTGCAATCGGTGCATCTCTAATTTTTAATGTTGTCATTGACTCAAATCGGTTACATTGTCTTTGTGATTGGCGCAAAGCAACGAATAACATTTAAAAACCAATCAGGTAAAAGTCATACCTCCACTCTCTCTGACTACACGTTTACAGCCGATCCAAAACACTGCGTTAATCAGAGCATGAGCGACGCCTACTTGTTCGCTCACAAAAGTACACGCAATATTTCCCGTTCATTCTTCACCTTCAATCCGATCTCATTAAATTCTAAAAAATTCTTATTAAAAACTCTCCTATATTTCGTCTGTCCCTCTTCAAGCTTTTATTTCTCTAAACGACTGTTAAGACTTTGTAAGTTGCTTTAAATGAAAGCGTGGCGCTACGCTTAAATCTGAGTCTGTGCGCATAACTGGACACAAATCAAAATCAAGTTTGTGGAAACAAATTATAAAGCGTTTCATCCAGCTTAAAAAATCAGCAACAGTCAGGAAGTCACAAATCATATATAAAGTTACTGATGCTGGGTTATTATTATTATAGCATATTTGTTGGTTTTAAAATTACATGTTGATATTTTGAGTTATTTTGCAATGAGTTACATTAAGAATAGAACACAAGGTAGGCTCAATGCCTTTTTTTTAAAGTGTTGAACTTAGCCCAGGGTGAATATATAAACTCTTAAACGAAAATAAATAAATGTTTTAGGCTTGTTTAGCGCACATTTACGGAACCTCAATTCAAAACAATGAAACGCGGTGTCTTTACGTACAAAACATATTCATTTGTGTAACTGTAACTCTCCAAAATCGATGCAATAAAAAATATAAAAATAATAAAGGAAACGAAATGTCTTAGCCTTACCATAAGTCGGTTAGACCTGGGCTAGTCTCAGCCTCAGACGTCACGCCCACGATCCGTTGGCTGAACGACCGTCTGATACATTTGGCACACTTTTTTGGAAACACTTCAACGAGTTCGAAGTCGCAGGATTTCCGGGAGACGTGTGTCGTGTTCTTTAACGGTCCGTCGGGAAACAAAACAAAGCGGTCCGATCGAATTAGAAAGCTTCCGTGTTCATCAAGACCGACTAAACGCTGCTTTTTTAAAGTATGCGAGGTTCATAGTACAGATTCTTTAAAAGACGTCCAAGAGTTTTGTTTGAGGTACTTAGTGGAGTCTAAAAGAGATGTTTTAACCTGTTTGCCGACTGGATATGGGAAAAGTCTTATCTTTCAAGCCTTGCCGACCGTCTCCCAGAATTTGGAGGGGTACCATAGAGATACAATTTTGCTTGTTGTTTGCCCTCTCACATCTATTAATAGAAGATCAAGTAAAATACCTCGACGAGAAGAAGATATCCGCCGCATATGCGGGCCAAGATGAAAGAACAGACGCTGACATAGCAGTTGGACGGTTTAGTCTTGTGTTTGGTTCTCCAGAACTGCTTGTTGGAGTTAAAAAGTGGAGAGATATGCGCCAAACAAATGTATACCGGGAACGTCTTATTGGCATGGCTGTCGACGAAGTGCACACCGTTGTACAATGGTAAGTAATGCTGTTGTTCTCTGCCAAGTAGGTTTTGTGTATCTTCTGTTTTAATGCATACAACTTACTAAACAGCTGTTTTATGCTTACATTAGTTTGCTTTAGTTACATGTGTGTTTAAACCGGTGCTCTAGGAGACGCGCGCCATTGTAAAAGTAAATTGGGAGACGACCGTGAATTAATGATTTACTAGTTGCACATCGGTCTGTAATACGCCCTTTTCACAATGACGTCACTTAACTTCCGCCTTTTTGCAAAGCAGTGTATCATAGCATCCGTCTTGCAACAAACAAGAAAAAGAAGAAGAACTTCCGTTTTGCCGTCGCGCTGGAATTTAACAACAGTGAAAAAAAAACGGACAGAACACGTATTCAAGTACTTATCCTAGCACCTTCGCTAACACAAAAAGAAAACACTTACCTTCATAATCAAACAGGTACTGTTCAACAAAGAATTTGTATCCTTTCTCTAGCTTTGATCTTGTCGTTAGCGAAAAATTTTCTGCAAGACGTTGTACATCATCTAGACGTATTTGTGGCAGATGTGCAAGGGACTTGGTAAACTCCATTCTGAGGCGCTAGCGGAAGTAACTTCTTCTTCTTCTTGAGTTTTACTGGCGGTTGGCAAAACAGCTTATAGGTGCATTACCGCCACCTTATGAACTGGAGTGCTAGCGGAAGTAAAGATACACTGCTTCGCGGCAGAACGGAAGATGCGTGACGTCATGTGAAAAGGGCGTATTGTGGGGACATTTCCACGCCACTAAACATGACGCAGCACAAAACTATACTGGATTGGTAGCTTCACCTGTCAGTCATATTGTCTTTTGGGCGGGCCTTGACCAATAAAAGCGGCCAAAGTTACCAGACCTTCAGCATGAAAAACCACATCAGTTTAGGACCAGAAAGGAGTAACTGGTCTGACAGCACAAAAAAACTCTCTGTGATGGTGTTAGATGCACAAATGCATGTGTATTTGCTAGTGACTTTGGAGATTGGTTGCCAGCCCAACGTTCCCAAGCTGAAGTTCATTCATTTATTTTATATTCGTATTCCTGTGCCCGTTTTGAATGACAGTAAATGGAGGCAAAGTGTCGATTCCATCGACTCCAAAAGTGGGAGTCGACAATCGGAGTCGACTCCAAAAAACCCGGAACAGAACACCCCTACATTCTAGAACGTGTTATGGTCTTCTTCTGCAGTGCGTATTTGGAGTGTACGCACGAGAGCGCCCTCTGGCTTTCGGATGCAGCAGCATTTTCCCGTACTTCACTCAAGTGCATAAATCACGTGATATTTATCGTCGGTTTATCGTGACAGCCCTACTTTACACACACTATTTTAATTTTATTCTGTTTAAATTACAACATAAAATGCACTCAGATGTTGCGGGACGCATTACGGTAATGAGATTACCAGCAGAAAAAAGCAATACGATTAAAAAATAACTAATTTCTATGTTAAATTATTATTTGTGCAAGCCAGAGAATAAACTTGTTTATTATAAAAAGTTGTGTCATTGAATTATATGTTCTGTAATTAAAACCATCACTTCCATGTAGTAGTCAGGTAAAAGGACATATGCATTCATGTTTTCTTTTTCAATTAGACAATAAAAAAACCAACATACTGATGAAAATGTGGAACAAAGGGTCAAAATGTTGTTTAAAAAACTTAAAGCAGAACGGGTGGTCACGATATTTCCATATGATTAATGAAATTATATTGAACTATACCAGATTACATCCATACAAAGTTATTAGATGTATTTTACTGCTAATCTTCTGCATTTATGGTCCACCAACAACCACTTAATTCATTAAAGTAGATTTTAAATTAATTCAGTAATAAAGCTTTAGAAACATAAAACCAACCTCTGTGTTCTTTAGTCCCTCAGTTTGTGTTCTGTGTAGTTCTGGATCTCTCGTGTTCTCAAGCTTCTCTTCCAGCAACTCCAACAACAGTCTGAAGATCTCAGTTCTGACACCTGAAGTGATTCTTCTGCTTGTTGGTTTCTGGTATTTATTGGTGGATTGATGTGGGAGGAGCTTCACTGAAGGTGTCAATCACTGTTTGTGTGAACTGGAGATGTTAGAGAGAACGATTCAGATTAGTCTAGCTGGCATTTAAAAAGGCGGGGGGCACTGTAAATTGACATGAACCTTTATATATATATATATACACACATACACATACACATATATAATTAACGTATAGCATATATGTATATTTACTTTAGGGAAACAAGATTTTGCTGTTTCAGCAGGACATTGAGAGTTTAATTCACCGAAGCTGCATTCACAAGATTAGAATTTTTTTTTTTTAGATTTAGATTCAATTTATTGTCATTGCACATGTACAAGTACAAGGCAACGAAATGTGACCTCTGCATTTAACCCATCCAGAGAGTGGTGAACACACGTACCCCCGGAGCAGTGGGCAGCTATCACTGCAGCGCCCGGGGAGCAAGTAGGGGTCAGGTGCCTTGCTCAAGGGCACCTCAGTTGTTACCCGCCTGGGAATCGAACCGGCAACCTTCTGGTCACGAGTCCGACTCTCTAACCATTAGACATAATTGTAATTAACCTCCTGTTTGGATTATTTTAGTTGTGTCTCAGAGTCTGATATATCCTGACAATATTACTGTACAACATACAGTATCTCACAGTAACCGGCAACCTTCTGGTCATGAGTCCGACTCTCTAACCATTAGGCCACAACTGCCCTTCAATGTATTACAATGTATAGCCAAGATATTTATGAGAAATTAAATTCAAATGTTTTATCAGCCTACAATTTTAACTGCTAGAGAGAAGCGCTAAACAGACGTGTTTCATTGCACATATACAGCTAACATTATTCGAACGCTCTTTTTAAGTCTATTCTTGTTATAGATGCACAAACTGCGCTAAAAGTTTACGCGCACGATTCAATCGTTACTAATACTAGCACTTATTTCCTATCTCTTTACATTCTAAATTAAAAAGGTTAATAACATTTGCACACTGTTTCTCTTTTATTGAATTGGTTGCTTTGAATAAAAGTGTCTGCTAAATGATAACTGTTTTATGCTAAACTCATGCAGTGTGCTGGCAGTATATTGGTTTCAGGCTTTATCTGTTCAATTTCTTTGGTGTTATTTATGACGTGTAAAGATCCAACTGCTTACTCTTTAAAGTTTTTATTTCTAACTTTAACTCTCATTGAATGCAGAGATTGACTGTATGAATCTTTGGGTAGATGGCAAATTGATCAGATTCAATTTTAATCAACAAGTTTTCAATTAGATTAAAAACTGATCTCAGAATGAATCAATTCTGTTTGATTGACAATAAAAATCAACTTAATTCAAAAGAATTTCTGTTAAATTGTATGCAGCAACTCAGTTTAACAACTCAATTGAGTAACTTTCAGATTTTACCAATTACAACTAAGCACCAACCTATTTCAAGTCATCAGACTAAGCCCTAAAACTGATGGTTAACTTTTAGTTGAATGGTGTGTTTTAAATTACAAATATTGAAATCTGCATTTACCTCAGCCCATTTAAAACACAAAACATTTGTGTTTTAACATGTCCTTGTTTTGTGAGGACATTTACATGTTACATATCAGAATAACGAAGTAGGTGAAAATGGGAACAATGACGGCTATTAACGGCTATTAGCACTGATTAGTACTGAAACAAAAACTTTCACGATCATCAGCAGAAGACGGACAGCTGGATGTGTTTTCACAGGCGATTGTCAGTAACGATGAAGCAAACATCACTACTGACAAGACAAATATCAAAATCCTGATTTTTATTCTCAGTAAATATGAACAAAATATATTTTTTTGTGCGGTTTAGACACAAAGTAAATATACAGCTATCATTAAAATATCAAAGTGACACTTGTGGTGAGCGATGCATTGAGCAGTGTGTTGGAGAAACTACTCAGAAAATGTGTAATATAAACAAATCATATGAGACGAAAAACTGCTGTTATAAAATACAATGAAGTACTGTAGCTGTCACTGAATTAAAGTGTTTGTGTTTAAATTTCAGTTACTTTACAAAAGCATTTTGTGGTGAATGTATTTTGTAAAATATGTGTTTGGTGATGTAATGTTAAGCCATCAGGGTTCGTACGGTCATGAAAAACCTGGAAAAGTTATGAAATTTTAAAATCAAACTTTCCAGGTCTGAAAAAGTGTTGGAAAACGAATAAACCCAAAAAGTTTTGGAAAAGTCATGGAAATTGTCCAAAGAATACCTGTAAAAAATAAAATATGTTTAATTGCTAATTTTAACTAGTTGGTAAATCAGGTGATCTTGCGAACAGGCAAAGCAGAGGGAGTCCCAGCCAACATTTTTTTGTGGGCTTGAGGCATGGGCCCCAAGTGGGTTTGTCCACGGGTTCCATGTCGGCCCTATGTGAATTAGCCCATATGAATCCTACGTAGAATCTGAGTGGGGCCCATGTGGGACCCAAGTGGGGACATGCATAAGGCCCATATTGGTCCCACCTTATAAAGCCCATGTGGATTAAACCAAGGCCCTGTATGTTTAATGGAGGAGCCCTGCATAGTGTATACTTGAGTGGTTCTAGATGATGTTTTATGAGGTTTCCTACCTGGACAGTACAATTTTTGTTATTGTTAAATTGTAATTGACCTTTCCCATTCTTATGCTCTACCAAATACAATGCAATTTTTACTGATTAAATGATAACTGCAGCATTTGGATGTTGCTTTCTTAGATGTTAGTCTTCAAAATGAATAATCTACTACTTTATATTTGCCTGTACATCATAAACATAATAGGTGCATTCTGAAAATGAAAAACACATGGATGTTCAATATCAAATTTATTATAATTTTCTGATCCTTAACACAGAATATTTAACTCAACCTTAAAAACAGTCTTAAATGTTAAATTCATTAAAAATAGTTTGATAGATTTCAGATTAGAAAGGGTACTTTAAACTCAACTGAACAAAAAATATTTTGAACGCTTAAACTGCTGACAGTCTGATGTTTTGTGCCAGACTGCGTTAAGGGCTCTTTTTCCACCCCTGTCTCGTGCTCCAGTGGTTTCAGTCCACACCTGTAACAGAAGAACACAAATACAGTTATTTGATATGTCCAGCATCACATAGTTTACAGCACAAATGAGTACTCTACATGCTATCAATTTAATGTCAAACAATTCAAAAATGCATCACCTCACAATAACAGAATTATTAGTTGACAAGTACAGTATATACTATATAATCTTATGAACAATCTGTTATGTGTAGTCTGCATAATGAAGGCAAAGATGCTGCATCTATGTGCAGATCAATCATTTAACCCCCCTGGGGTCCGAGTGGGTTTTAAATCCTGGAGAAATTTTGTCATGTCCTGAGATTTGTGCTTTTTAGTAATGCACCCATATTTTAATACATCGTTATAAGTGGTGGGACATTATCACGTCGTGCTGTCAATCACTCTCTGGTAACGTTACGCTGAGAACCCTCAAAGGCTTTTCATTTATAATTAGCACTACACGAACCAGAAATATCACGCAAACAAAGCAAATACAACAAATCCGTGTTATATGATGTACATTGTCAGTAAAAAAACAAGGTTCTTGAAGAACACATTAACGTATTTAAAATGTAATGGGAACTAGCGTTAGCATTCTAGCACTACACAGGCTGCAGACAACGATAGCGCGGGATGCATAAATCTGGTCTCAGAACAGATTACAATTTAAGTCCTAACGTTACATCGTTTCTGACATCAGCCTTTTGAGCTTTACACGTCTGAGGAATTAAAAAGAATGGCATTAAATGGTTAAATATCGTAAATTAGTGTCACTCGTCATAGGCTGTGGTAAAGTCAATTCAATTTTACCTCAGGTGGAAAAATGGTAGGTACACACAGGCTTACAAAATGCAAAGGAAAATGACGGTCAAAACAGGGTTAACAAAAAAACGCTTAAGTAAATATGAATTTTACCTTCTTATTTTTGATTTTTCCAGTCCCGACTCGATAAACTTGCTGCTCGGTGGAGTTGCCAGCGCGCCACGTCTCTGCCAAAGATATCCTTCCGCCGATAAAGAAACTCCTCTGTAGTTTGATTTATTTAATTTATTTAAATCATAGCTGTCATTTAAACATTAAACATTTTCAACAAATGAATATTTAATTATGTGATATAAGAAAAATCTACCAAAACTCAGGAGAACTACTTTGTCAAGCGGAACAAAGTGCTCTCGGTCAGGGGTGTGCTCGACTGCATCACCTGCGCAAAGCAACCGGGTTATGACACAAGATACCGCGACATCGTTTCTAGGCAAGTGCTTCGTGATCGATCTCGCGGTAGTGTGACGTACACCGGTCGGTCTGCTCAGCTAAGTACGAAGTCGAAAGTATCTATCACATTGAGCAAGAACGTCGCTTGTGAGACTCATATAAATTGACCTGGATTTCTGCATTTATCTATCGTGGTTGATTTTCATACAGTTAGGACAGTGAAAGGAAGAAAATACTGATACAGGCCAATTGAATGAATTAACAAAAATATTCCAGAAACTCCATTTGCATGAAATACATAACAAAATCAGCCTAAATATCTGAGATATTTGTATGTTTAAAAGGATTATCAACCAAATATAATAACTTTAAAAAGTTCAAATGCATAATGTATTTTAAGCATGAAATCATATGCCAACTTGGAGCCCATGAAGGTCTCATATGGGCAAAGCTATGTGGGACCCATATTGGTATCCCACACGGGCCCATATGTTTTGCCCATCTTAAACCTATGCCCATGTGGAGCCCATATCGCCCAGATAAAACCCATATGGGGCCCACATACAAATGTTCAAATGTAAGCATTTAAAGGAGTTTAAAGGCATAATATGTATTTTAAGCATGCAATCTGTGTGCCCACATGCAGCCCATAAAGGTCCCATAAAGGCAAACCTATATGGGACCCACATTTGTAATCCCACATGGGGCCCATATATTTTGCCCTTTTTTATCCCATGCCCATGTGGAGCCCATGTCGCCCAGATATAACCCACATGGGGCCCACATACCAATGTTGGCTGTGATGTCGTTCAACCCGGAAACCGTAGCAAAACGTTGCGCACCGGTTTGAGCTTGAACATGCCCCTGGTCTTCAGATGACCTGGACACTGGTCATTTGATTAATGAATCTGGTCATTTCTATTTATGATGTTATTATAAGGAAAATTTATGATCAGAGTAAAATCTGTTATAATGTCAAGACGAATGCTATAAATCAGACTTCTGACAGCTATTAAACTGGAGGTTAATTCGATACCACAATTGCATTTATTTATTTAGCGCATCCTTTAAACGTTAACGGTCATTTCTTGTCTACTGATGGACTGATATAAACCTGTGCACATGACTCATTCAGAATAAATATAGCTTTTTTGTCTCGTCCGTGTGATGGAGTCGCTGCTCTCAGCTCCAGCAGAGGACGCTCTGTGTGTGTGTGTGTGTGTGTGTGTGTGTGTGTGTGTGTGTGTGTGTGTGTGTGTGTGTAGAGAACACACAGCTTCAGTTCAGAGGTGTTTCATGTGTTTACGCTGCTCTCTGACTTACCTGCCAAACAAACACAGGTGCGGAAATAACAGGGATTTGGGGGATTTTTGTGGGGTACCGGTGGAAAGAGAGGCAGGAAAAAGAACAAGTTGACTCTCTGTAGCACCCTCGGATGAAGTGTGTGTGTTGGGGTAAACAGATGCAAGAGGTGGTAGCGGTAGGTCACTACTGAGGGTGTGAGAGTAAAGTTTTACATGTGAAGCTGTTGGTGATGTTCAGATATAAATGACCTTTGACCCTGTAATTTGAACTGGAGTCGCTGCTGTTAACCCTCAGTATTAAACACAAGCACCAAATCACACGACCTGTTGAGGAGAGTTGTGATGGAGGCGGCGCTCTATCTGAACCTGTCAACAACCACCCAAAACCTCAAAACTTTAACTGGAAATAGTATGAAGGATTTCAGAACTGTTTCAATTACAAATTACATTTCTAACAACATAAATTGTAAACATTTTATGAGTCACTGACCCCTGAGAGTCACTGTAAAGATGATCAAAACAACATCATGTGACTGAAGTTTGTGTGTGTGTTTCCGGTGGTGTGTGAGGGTGTATTTGTGGAGTCAACACAGCAATTCCCGTTCAAGGTTAAAAATAACTGAAGGACTAAAATTCCTTCCTCTCTCTCTCTCTCTCTCTCTCTCTCTCTCTCTCTCTCTCTCTCTCTTTCTCGTGCAGGAGTGTTTTTCTTTCAACTTTAAAGCATTCATAATATTTATATTCACGCAAAAGTCAATAAACTGCAGCTCTTCGTCCATATTGCTTCAGTATTTTTATGAATGACTGCATTCATCGCTGGCCACGCCCCAAACTCACACATCATCCGTCTGCGGGCTCAAACCACGCCCCTTTAGGGAGACTGGCTGCACGCCCGCGCTTTGATTGGCGACAGGAATTCAAGTGGGCGGGGCTGAGCGACAGAGATATAAAAACGAGCCGAGGGACGAAAACAAGAGCTGCAAATGTGCGCGCTCACAGGAAAAAACGCGTTTACAGTTTTAATAAAATCCATTTAAACCTCAAACTGGAATTTACTGCTTTATCATGAAGATGAAGAATTTAATGTGTCTGATGATATTTATCATAATCAGCTTGATCAGTTCGGTAAGTTTGCTGTATGAAAAAGTTCTTTTTACAATCAAATACAAACGCCATATAGAATTTAACAGATCGGTACGGATATGCTGATGCAATTTTTTAAATATTTGAAGAGTTTGGTTTCAAAATAAGATTGTTATGTTTTATTATTGTGCAATCCAATTCATATCAGTCAAACTGCAGTTGGTTTGTTTTGATTTAAGCCAGAATAACACCTAAAATACTGCTAACCAACACAATAAAACACAACAAAAACATGACAACATAATAAAAAACATGATTTTTGCTAAAACGGAATGATCTAATTTTGGAACCAAACTCTTCAGTGTTTTAGAATGTTTTTATTTAGGCTATTATATAATATAACTGCTAAAAATGGTCTATTATAATAATCAGTTTGTTTATATTTAAATGTGATACAATTGTTTATATGTATTTATTATTATTTATATTTATTTGTTTATTAGTTTTGTAATATTTGTATTGCAAATGCATTGACAAAATGTTCACTGCTCTTTCATTTGTAAGTCACTTTGGGGGGAAAAGCATCTTCTAAAATAAATGAATGTAGAGATTAAAATGTCACCAAGAGTCTGTTACAAGTCTGAAGGATGGATGGTGTAGTTTATGATTTTTTTATTATTTTGTTGCTTTAAAAAGCATTTAAAAAAGGTAACATACAATACTGACATGACCTGTGACGTGTGGTCAGTTATATCAATTCAATAAGTTTTCTCAAGACCGAAGCTGAAATGATCTTCACACCTTTGAGAGTTCCACCCTTCACAGATCCTCTGAGAGCCCTGCTGCTCATAAATAGCCGAGCAACGGGATTAAAATAACCAGAGTGCAACAATCCAGCCTTATACCCCCCTCTATTACCCCACTCGCTCCAGAATCTGCCCCCAGTATCACAGAGTTATGCTTTGATCTCAGCAGCGATGGACAACATGAATCAGTCTGAATGTCTAGGGGCTAAAGATCTCAGCTCCTGCGACTTAACGTGCCGGGCGTTCACATGCCAGAGGAACAGGTGCAGTGATGTTAGAAATGAGCTGATAGACATCAGACGGGGAAACCTTCAATCTTCACTTGACATGATACCATTCAATCACAATCTGTCTGTCTGATCTGTGCAGGTGAAAGCAGGGTGTCCCGGCATGTGCGAGTGCCCGGCGGAGCGTCCCGTGTGCCCGCCGGGCGTGAGCGCTGTACCTGACGGCTGTGGCTGTTGTAAGGTGTGCGCCGCTCAGCTGAACGATGACTGTCACGCGGGACGACCATGTGACCATCACAAGGGTCTGGAGTGTAACTATGGAAACGACGTGGCCAGTCTCCACGGAATCTGCAGGGGTGAGTGACCGAATTGCTATGCAGTTAAGAGTCTGTGTGAATAAAAAGCATTTTATTTATCAGAAATTGTAGATGGTAGTTTAGATTTTAGGGCAGGTTTGGGAAACCCCTGACACAGATAATGAATATCACTGACGTCACATCTCAGGTTCATCTTCTTCACACAGGTTTCTCACATACAGAGGTTATTTAGTTCCTATATTAAGGAGGTTATTTGAGCTGTAAAGAGAGCTTTTTATTGGGTGGCTGGACACATCCAGTGACTGTGTGACGCTGAACGACATTGTAAACAAGTCAAAATTCCAGCACCTAAACATAGAGCCTCTCTCATAAAAGCAAAGGATTGAGTGTCTCTCTTTCTCTTTAACCCGTGGCGTGTAGTTTGTGTCTTTAGACAGCCAGCACTATCGGTTTCTTCATCTCTGACGTTTCCGGTGAATCATGGTCCATTTGTTCATATTAATATGTTGCCGTCTAAATAAAACGTTTTTTGGTGTATTTGGTGTTTTACCGAGGTTAATTTATGGTTTAACTGTAGTACACATGCTGTTTTGTTGTTTAATTTGTAGTAAAATCAAGGTTAATTTTCATAAGGTGCGGAGGTGACGGTTGTAACAGGATGATAACGTTTCTGGGTGTATTTATTTTAGACAGCTGTACACTTACAGACTTAAACTAAATGAACTTTGTCAAACCTTATGCTTTGCTATGATTCAGTATTTTACCTTAAAGAGAAATAGAAGAAATGCTGCTTTTAGCTTCAGGATCGTGAGTCTGGACCTGGAACAGGAATTCTGTAAAAGAAACCCAATCATTTTGTTCAAGTCAAACTTGGATTTTCTTCTGGCTTATAGCATTTTTAAAATGGTGTCAACAGCAAAATAACTAAAGACATTAATGTTCAGTAAAGAAAATCACTTGACAAATCTTTCAAGAACAATCCAAAAGTAATATGGATTATTTGACTCTCTTTAGCATATAATTGACCAGAACTTATAGTTATATCATTTTTTATTTATAGCATACGTATGACATCTCCCATGTCTTTTCTCTCACAGCCAAACATGAAGGGCGCTCGTGTGAGTATAACGGCCGGATGTATCAGAACGGACAGAGCTTCCACGCCGGTTGTAAACATCAGTGCATCTGTATCGATGGAGCCGTCGGCTGCGCGCCTCTTTGCCCCACTGATATTCCTGTGGCTACGCCCTCCTGCCCCGCCCCCCGTCTGGTCAAAGTGCCCAGCCAGTGCTGCCCCAGCGTGGACTGTCACAGCCAATCCTCCGTCCTGCCGCCCGTCTTCAGAAGGCCACAGTCGCCTCCGTACCTATTCCCAGACCTGCACACCTTCAAAAAGCCTGGACTGAAGCCACACCCCTACAGACCCAAAAACTCACTGAGCAACGAACTGATGGAGGTGGACAAAAAGTGGGAAACACCACGCAGTCGAAAGCACCTGCCAGGTGAGCGACTTTGCCAGCTAAACCAGCACAAGACCTACTAACAATGAAAGAATTATTATGCCGTTGTCGTATCGACATTTTTAGAACATTTAGCAATTACGTATCATGAATTCTCTTTTAAGGTTACTGCATAAACGTTTTGACTACTTTGAGAGAACCTTTAGTAAACGCTAGTCAAAGTTCTGAGACCGCTTTTGGTTTTGGTTCAATTAACAATCGGTCCCACTGTGAGCTGTGTGGCTTCTCCTCCACGTATTTCTGTGCGCGCTTGTGTTCAGAAGTCCATCAGAGGTTTTCCATTAGGTCCTTGTGCACCAGACCCACACACAGTTCATTCTGTATGCCTCACGTCTGCTGAATGGTGCCTGTGTACTGACCTACCGTCTCTCTCTCTCTCTCTCTCTCACTCGCTAGCATGGAAGCAGGCTGGGCGGCAATGCGTCATCCAGACGACAAGCTGGACACCTTGTTCCCGCAGCTGTGGGATGGGGGTGTCCTCTCGGGTCACCAATGACAACACTCAGTGCAAACTGGTGAAGGAATCCCGACTGTGCAACATTCGGCCCTGCAGCTCTGTGGCTGTGCCCGTGAAGGTAAAGCCGTCTCTTTCACTCTCTCTCTTTGATCCGACAAGTCATGAATCACCTGCGGCATAACGTGAGACTGAACGAAGAGACCTGAAAGAAAAAAACTTAGTGACAATAGACCATGAATCTGAAACACACTGTTGTGATTTGGAGAAGATCTGACGGATCACCGTGTTCAACAGCTCGTGTGTCACACCCACCCAACAGAATTGGACTCAATGTCTCCATTTCTAGTTTTGCTATAATTAGCGCTAACAGACCAAAAGCTTTTACCCAAGAGCACCTGTTAAAACCTACTGGTAGCTCCAAAGCCACTGCGGCTCTACACCGATGGTTGGGTCACACGGACACTATGGACAAACCCGACGCCTGCTGGGTTGTTCCAAAATACTGTTAGGTTAAATATGGACATTTTCTCGGTTCATTGAAACCAACGGTTGCATATTTTACCCAACCATGGATTGAAACAACCCAACCCAACCCTTACTTGTAATATTGACTAACAGCAAACAGCAAATGATGTAAGACTGCGTAGTTTCACTGTAGTCATTCTTGTCTGTGGTATGACCACATCTATTATGAATGCAATCATGTTTAACCCTGTGTCTACCCTGTGTTTTACAGAAAGGCAGAAAATGCTCCCGTACCCAAAAGTCTCCGGAACCTCTCCGTCTGCATCACGCCGGCTGCCGGAGTGCTCAGCTCTATCAGCTCAACTACTGCGGCATGTGCGTGGACGGCCGATGCTGCTCGCCTCGCCGCTCCCGGACGGCCCCCGTACTCTTCACCTGTCCCAGTGGCGAGCGCTTCGAGAGGGCCGTCATGTTCGTTCAGTCCTGCAAATGCAATGACGAATGCGGCCACCTGAACGACGTGGCCCTGCCTCCCCAGCGCTGGCTCTACGGCGACATGCATAAGTTCATCGATTAGCACCTGTTTTCTGGAAGTCCCCCCACCCTGCCCCGTCCCAGCAGATCCCCAATAGAGTAGCGTTTCTAACTGTAACCGAGTAGACGCTAGACCAGGGCCTTCAACTGGAATCCACATGGAGAAGGGGCCATTTTGGTTTCCAAATCCTTTGGCCAGGAGTGGATCGGAGCTTTAGAATAGATGCCCTTCCTGATGGACATCGCAGAAGGTTGTTGAACCCGGGTCGTAAATATATAGGAAAGAATTTTATGATTGGCTAGCCCTCACCGTGAGCAGCGATGCATTCTGGGGCATCCGCACAGGTGGACACGTGTAAACTTGTGCTGGTCGTCATGTGGACATTAAACATGTTCTTTGTTATTACTCATCATTGGAGGAACATAAGAGGATCGGAAACACTTGGGACCAACATCCGGCAAAATACAGAGGTACCTTGACAAGTCTCTGGAAGTAATCCAGGGTTTACCAGGGAGATATGGATTTGGCTCTGTTAAATGTAGACTCTCTGTTGAGTCCCAAACGAGATGTCTTGACTGGATTTGTACTCTGGGACTCCATCAACTTACTGAGGGACATTGGCCAAGCGCCACAGCACCCTGGCGTCAACACGCCAACTCCCCAACACCGAGCTAATTACAAATCGTGTGCAGGAAAGGAACTCAGTGACCCTCTGGTTGGCAATAAAATATGTTAAAAACACCAGCATCTGATGTAAACATGTAATTTAAAAGTAATGGGTGGGATGTTCTCTCAAACGCTGCTCTGTAATCTGCAATGTGATGCTCGTGTCTCAGGCGAATGGTGTTTTATGACCCATCTCTATTTCTGCCTGCTGGCACTGGTACATGAGATGATGGAGGTGATGTCATCCGAGTCGTAACGAGGGTTTGATCAGACATTGAAAGCCATGTTGACTTGGGGTTAAGGTCAAAGACTGATTTTGTTCCAAGATACAAATAAACATTTCTAAAAAAAAAAGTAGATCCATTTTGTACACATTCAAGTCACACGATAATGCCAGACTTGTGTGTGGTTACCATGGTATTACTATACTGTATCAGGCTGTTGCATTCTGGTCCAAAGAAGTGAATCCTCTAGTTCAGACCCCTCTAGCATCAAACTATATGCAAATGTTGGGTTGTTTTAATCCATGGTTGGCTCATTTATGAACAAACCCAAGTGTTGGGTAAACTAACTCGAGAAAATTCAAAATTCTTGTGGTTCGTGCTCAAATTGGACTCAATGTCTCCATTTCTAGTTTTGCTATAATTAGCGCTAACAGACCAAAAGCTTTTACCCAAGAGCACCTGTTAAAACCTACTGGTAGCTCCAAAGCCACTGCGGCTCACCATAACTACATTCAACTAAGAAATGTAGTTATGGTCACGCACTCCCACTGGAGTTTCCCATTATGGGCATTTCGGTAAAAGTCTTCTTTATAAAAGATAAAAAATCATACGCAATATATACATCTGTACCCAGAAATCAACGACAGAACAGAGTGTCCCCACACATACATAGGGATGTAACAATATTACCGATATTGTGTTATCGCAATAGCAAAATTCTCTCAATATTATCTCGGTCACATGACTGTATGAAACGATAGGTCTTCCCGGCTTGACGTAAAGTTAGATAAAAGAACAGATGTTACCTTTGGCAAGGTCCATCTGAAGTTATATCTTTTAAAAGGGATTTTTAGGTCATTTTACCCATCTCATACAGGCAAGCAAAAGTTATGATTAGAGGATGGGGAAAGGGGATGCTTATGGCACGTTTCCAAGTCATCATTGTCATTTTAAATATTGCAATAAATATATTTTTTCATGGACTTTATGCCGAGGTATTATCGTACAGTGAGATTTTGATATTGCCACATCTCTGCACATACACCTAGTGAATGTCTACAGGATTATGAACGCATGACAGACTGCTGGGTGACATTAAAGGTGCGAATTTGGTATACAGGAAATGACATCATCATTAGCAAAGAGCAACAGAAATTAGTTCCAGATTAAATCCTGTTTTAAAGTGATCTGTCATCTATTAAGGCTGAAGAAAACCACTCAACACAGATGAAATAAACTCATGTCAAACTCCCTGCAGGTGTGATTTTGATACGCCTAGCCCTCGTCTTGTGTTTCTGTAATATTCACATAAAGCATCTTTACTGCATTTGTACATTCAATTACTAATTTATCTCTCGTATCCAACTGAAAATAAGCTACTTTAAAGCACCTTTTAAAGCAACTTCAAACATATTAAGACTCGCTTCAGTCTTACGTTCAAGGTGCAGAAAATCTCAAAAGGAAGACGACGAAGCTTGGTCACTCACGGTTCGTGCTTTTCAAAGGACAGCCAACCGGTTAAGATTCGCTACATAAGGATTGAACAATTCAGATAAATAAAGAGGAGCCAAACCATCAAAGACCTCCTAAATTTTACAAATCAAGTCTTTTCCAGAAAATCATTTTTAATGATGCAGTACACCATTGATCCCTGTAGAAATTCTACCGTTACAACACTTGAGTAGATCGAAAACACATGACCAAGTCAAGTTGTAGTATAAAAAGATTTAATTTCATTAAAACCCAAAACACAAGTCAGAACAAAAATCATTACAGACATGATCATCGGCCAATCCAGAGACAAGTGAAAAACAAGCATGGGTTTGAGGTAAAAGGGTTTTAAAATAAGAGGCCGTGACCCAACAGCTGGTGCTTCAGGACCTTCATCTGGACTGTTCGACTGCACGAGAGAGAAGAGCAGAGAGAAACATCACCTACAACACACACGGATTACAGCAAACCACCACACAAGCAGAGATTCAGAGAGACTTACTGTACGTAGAAATGTCAATTTCCTCTGGTAACTCGGCAACGTTGACCTCAAATCGATCCTGCACGTCATTCAAGATTTTGGCATCTGCCTCATCAGAAACAAAGGTGACGGCTAAACCTTTTGTGCCAAATCGACCTGCACGAGCCACCTGAAATAAGATGAGACGCTTTCAAATCCACAGTCCTCAGAGGACGAGCAGTGCTTCAAGACTAATAAATCAAGAGTGTCTGTACCCTGTGCAGATACGTGTCTGAATCCTCAGGCATGTCGTAGTTGAAGACGATGTTGACCCTCTCAATGTCCATTCCTCGACCGAACAGGTTTGTAGCCACTAGAATCCGCCTCTGGAAGTCTTTGAACTGCTGATACCGTGACAACCTCTCCTCCTGCGCCATTCCTCTGTGGATGGCGATGGCGGGGAAATTCTGCTCCACCAGTAACTGTGAGAGCGCCACGCAACGCTGCACAGACTTCACGAATATCACCACCTGCAGGACAACGCGAGCATTACAACACCACTGTACTCAAAGACAGTTAACGTACAGAACACATTTGAGGGGAAACTACTGAACAGAAAACAATGTAGGATGAGACTCAAGCTGTGGCTTCAGAGCTATTAAAGTACTACAGGTTATCAAAGTTTAAGGAGCCATAACAATCTCCCCCGACAAAAGTCACCGTCGCTCACCTGGTTGAACTCCAGGACGTCGAGCAGGTCGAAGAGTTTGCGGTTCTTTTCGCTGTCCTTCAGTTTGCAGTAGTACTGCTGGAGACCGTGAAGGGTCAGTTTCGTCTCATCGTCCACGAACACCTCCATTGGCTGATAACACAAACAACAATCACACAATTAATCACTTACGAACACTAGCCGCGATCACTCGAACAACTGGAACATTCGTTCACTGTGAATTCACACAATAACAGCCTAAAGAAAAGTGAACGCAGGCGACATCAGGTTAGAAAAGAACACAGATTCGCTCACATCCTGCATGAACTTGCGGCAGACGGGTCGAATCTCTTTACTGAGGGTGGCGCTGAACATCATACACTGTTTCTCGTGGGGGGTCATTCTGAAGATATCCTGAACGTCACGTCTCATATCTGACAAACACAGAAAGGATTTTAAGGACGCCGTTGGTCTCGTTCATTTTAGAAGCTGTAGAGATTCAACTCCAATCGTGATCACACGCTCACCCAGATGCTCTAACATCTTGTCACACTCGTCCAGAACAAAGTGCTTGACGTTCTTCAGATTGAGGGTCTTGTTTCGGACCAGAGCGAGGATTCGCCCGGGCGTGCCGACCACGATGTGAGGGCAGCTCTTCTTCAGAACGTCCTCGTCCTTCTTTATAGACATGCCACCGAAGAACACGGCCACCTTCACCGTGGGCATGTACTTGGAGAAACGCTCATACTCCTTACAGATCTGAAACGCCAGTTCACGAGTGTGACACATGACCAGCACCGACACCTGAACAACACAAACAACCACGCGTTCAGATTAGGGTCGCGTCACAGTCAAGAATCTTTACAGTCAATGTCAAATTCCTTATGAAATATGGATGAAACCGCCAGCTTACATTGGATTTTATCAATGTAAAATCACCCATATCACGACAACATTTCACACTTTGTTCAATCCTCATTACAGCATCACATGTTTATGTATAACAAGAGAACAATCATTTCATTGAAGACTTGAAAAGTTTCCGCTGCAGATTAATACAGATTTCCGTTCGCACTGACCTGTCCATCCACAGGCTCGATCTGCTGTAGGGTAGCAAGCACAAACACGGCTGTCTTTCCCATACCAGACTTAGCCTGACACAGGATGTCCATGCCGAGGATCGCCTGCGGGATGCACTCGTGCTGCACTGAAAACAAGCGACAATTTTATATACACTTGTGATATCCAGAAACTCTAAAAATGAAAAGGAAGGTGTGAAAAAACACTCGGGCCATACCCTCAGACGGATGCTCAAAACCACAGTCCACGATGGCCCTCAGTAACTCTGGTTTGAGCAGAAAGTCTCTGAAGCCGGAGCTGTGGATGGAGACGTAGGAACCCTTCACGTCCTTCTTGCCCACCGGGATGTCGCTCTCCGGGGCTCCCTGAGGCTCCTCTTCCTCCTCATAATCCAACAGCTCGTTGTCAACGTCATTCTCGGCCATGCTGGAGTCAGGACATCAGACACATTAACACCTCAACAGCTGAGTCAACCGAAACAAATACTTCCTGTTAACCGGGAAGTACTTGGTTTTGAGGTCACAGCTTTGCAGTGAAACCTGTTTAACCTTCTGTAAACCACTATTGTGAAAACTACACTTGTTACTACAAAAATACAACGGTGTAGTGACTGTATTAGAGCTAATAACTCACATTTACCCTTAAATATGTCCAAGAAACTAGTACAATAACTCGTGATATTACCACGATACGATACCGCGCACACCCTCACTCCCCACCGGCTTCATACAGGCCTCTGTATATAATATGCAGCCATTCAAACGCGTAAGTAATCGTAATGTATAACTGAATTAAGCTACACAACTGGTATACACTTCTTACTGCTGAGATGGACACGATATGTTGCTTAGCAACAGTAAAACCCGTCCTGTTGTAGAACTATGCTGAATACAACCTTAAACGCGCGCAGACAATAGAGCGGCTCGCGCGAACCGGCGGGTAAATTACGGTAACCGAGAAAACGAACAAAAAAACCTCCACACTATGTTTAGGTTTACAACGCTCACCGGCACCATTCCCATAAAACGGCGAAACGCAATCATTAACGTAAAAAACAAACGAACGCGCACGCTGTTGTTAGCGCGCGCCGCTAACATGCTAACATCGACACAAAACAACTAACGTATTCCTTCTGAAAGAAGAAAAGCTGATAAATTGCAGTTGAATTAAAAAACAACACACAACGCTTTAGTAAATAATAAACTGTGAAAGAAAACAGGACGAATTTAATAAACACCCAAGTTGATAATTCCTCGTTACCTTCAGGTTACGGTGGACTTCAGTTGTTACTACACGAGCGCTGCTAGCTACCTAAAACCGCACGCGCCAGGCCGCGGTTTATACTTCCGTCCGGAAGTCCCGCCCACCGAATAACGCGCACGCTCATTGGTCTTCGTTCACGCCAATTCTAAACAAATCACAAGATGCAGCGACGTGATTGGATATTAGAGCTGCTTTTGTGAGAATCGCGTTTATCCTTTCATTGGACGGATGAGCGATAAGCGGGACTTTCGTAATTTCACAACACAAATTAAAATGAAGGCGAGAGATTGTAACGAAACACGGACATAATGTAATTAAAGAACTTGTAATAATGTTCAGTGTGCGTGTTAATTTGTATTTATTGTTTTATTTGTAGTAGAGCCATTGTTCATTTGAACCATTCTTTATGAGAAGTTTTTTGATCACAAAGCACAAGAGAAGCTCTACGTTAACATTTACTTAAAACGTTTTTGTCCAAACATTTTTTGGGTCAAAGTGTAAAACAATAAGTGTAGTCTACAAAGCTACTGTATGCTTGCAGGAATAGAGTTGTAGTTGTATGCTTTATACATTTTTAAGATTCTTTACGATATTTTAAAGTCACCACCACGTGACTTGTTAATAGTGACGTCATTCTCTTAAACAGCTTCTCTTTATCTGCATCCAGTTCCCTTTAGACCTGTGCTTATTTTTTAATACATTTTGTTAAGTCACTGTGCAAAATTATTATAATTTTTTATCTTTATTGAACAATTCTTTATGTTGATGTTGTCTTGTTTCATTTTCATTTTCTTTTTTTTCCAACCTATTTACTTGTTAATTATGTTACAATGTATTGTTTATTATCATAATTGAAATGTAAATGTATACTTCTTTATTCATAATAAAAAAAAATCTGCATCCAGTTCCCATGTATGCTATGTTTTTTTTATTCTAACCAAACTTTTGACTAGTAATGTACACAGAATCTCCCCTCTCATTATTTGCTGAAACTTCATTAAAAATCCAAATGTGACCACAACTCAACGTTTTCTTTTGTTAGCAGTGTGATCAACATACTGCATGTCTATGGATGTTAAAGAGCTTTATTTGAGCAAGATTAGTTCAGTTCGGTTTACGAGGAGGTTTTATATTCGAGACTCCAGCGCTGAGTGAAAGCTCCACTGTGCTGTGGAAAACACAGGAAAGCAGTCAGAATTGGGTCTGGATGGAGATTCTGAGGAAGGACAGGACAGGACGTCTTTGATCTGTCGAGGTAACGTGTGCATCAGCCCGTTTTCCACTAACAAACCTCCTCCACGAAGCCCAACACAACCCCCCAGCGCCAAGGGCAGCTCCTCCAGACAGTTTCCCCGTACATCCAGTCGAGAGAGCAGACGCAGACCGCCCAAACCAGGACCCAAGGAGACCAGCGAGTTATTAGACACGTTCAAGTTGCGCAGTTCCACGCAGTAAGCGAACAGCTCCTCGGGTAGATGTTCCAGCCTGTTCCCCATCAGATCAAGTTCAGCGAGGAGTTTCAGAGCTCTCACCTCCGCCGGCAGCTCCTCCAGGAGGTTTCCAGCCAGCAGGAGGCGTCGCAGCCGATGCAGCGTGAAGAGAGCCGACGGAAGATTCTGCAGCTGGTTGTGAGACAAGTCCAGGAGCTCCAGCGAGCGCAGAACTCCAACGCTGACGGGCAGTGCCAACACGTGATTGTGTGCCAACCGCAGACACGACAGATGGCGCAGGTGTTGCAGTCCCAGCAGCTCCTCCAGTGTGCGCAGAGCGTTGTGTCGCAGGTCCAAACTGCGCAGACCCGTCAGTGCCAGCAGTGCAGACGGCAGCCGTTCCAGCTGGCAGCCCTGTAACTGCACTTCAGCGAGTCCGGTCACACGTCTCAGTCCGGTCAACACCAGCAGTCTGGTGCCCTCGTTGTGTATCTCCAGTCTCATCAAACTGGCCGACACCTCGCTCAGCTCCCCGGGGATTTTCTGCAGCGTCCCGCGCAGCACCAGGACACGCAGGTGACGCAGCTGTCTCAGGCTGCAGAGGGCCCAGCCGCGTCCCATCCCGCCGTCGCTGCTCATCCTGCCGGTGAGGTGCAGCTCCTGCAGGCCGCGGAGCGAGTACATCCACAGCGGGATGTCAGCGGGTTGGGCGAAGGTGAGATGCAGCGTCTCCAGGTGCTCCTGCAGGTGTCGCAGTGCTCCGGGCTCCACTGATGCTGAGCAGTGATACAGATGCATCTCTCTGATGAATGAAGAATCATCAGTTACCGTCTCAATATAATCAGACTGTAATGAGGATGTTTGTATGGATTTTGTGTTTAAAACAATATGCACCGATCTTGAAATGAAAGATGAAATGAAATTAAAGTCTGAGACTTAAATCAAAGTCATATTACACATTTTACACAAGAATTGTATTGAAAAATACCATTTTAATTTCATGAAAAATGTAAATTCACAGCTGAAGACTACCACGTGTGTATTCATGTACAACTAGTTTAGGGTCACTTTACTGAAATATTTCTCATGATTAAAATTGTATTTAACAAAATGTGTTTTTCCAAATGAAGACATAAAAAATGTTTTTGAAATGGATGACGTGCGCCAAATACCGAAGAAAAATCAGTCAGAACACGTGAACACCATCAATACGGTTTAAATATTGTCATCTCAGGGTCAGACCCCAAAAATCTGCTTGATAAAATGACATTTCTGCAAATTCAATAAAATCTAGTTTTTGTGTGTTGTGAATTTTTTCATCACTCCCAAAGTTTTCTGATCAAATCTGCTCTAATTGATGAATGGAGTAGCGTAAAAACGTACATTGGTCTGAAGTCTCAGAAGCACCTGAAATGTGTGTAAATGTGGCTGTCTACACTATGTCATGTGTCATACCTGAGGGCAGTCATGTTGGATATCTGCGTTGTGAGTTTGGCGTCTGTGATCAGCTCTAACTTCAGCACCTGTAGCTGGTTGAGGGTGAAGAGAGCGGGTGGAAGATGTGGAAGAGCCACCAGCTGAAGAAGAGAACGACCCTCAGGGTCACATGTCATCATTGACCTCAGACGTTCAGATCCCCAGCGACGCTCCACGCTTTCCTCCAGCAGTCGAGTCTCGCTGACCGGTGACAGAAACACAGACAGACGCTGAGACAGAAGAGGATCGTACTGATCGGCCATGTGTAACAGAAACGCCAAATCATTGTGAAGATCCGGCACATCTAACATAGATCCTGTCTCACGCGGCTTCTGGAAGGAATACTGCCTCAAAGACCTGAGAAATCCAGAAAAAGAATCAAGGTTTCTTTTCCATAGCTCAGAAGATTGAGTTGAGTTCTCAGTTGTTGCTCTTAAAACTGCTCGGGACAAATAAAAAGAGAATTAAATGTGTAACACACTAATGCATACATTTAATGCAGTGGTCAGTGGTTTAATGCATAAGACTAATGCATACATTTCCATTTAATCTCACTGATGTATGGGAGAAATAACTGAGATAGTAAACAATGATATAACAAAACATCATACTTGTGAAAGATCCAGATGAGCGTGTAGACGGCGATGATGCCGAACAGGACGAGCAGTGAGATGTACGTCTGCATGAGTTTGCGCAGGATGGAGGAGAGCGAGTGACTGCACTGGTATGTGTTGTATCCGGTCAGCGTGTGTGTCTGCGGTCTGCAAACATGACTGAAAGTGATGGAGTTCAGCAGCGGACTCACGTAACTCACGATCAGAATGAACTTCAGCACTTTAAACACCGTCTGAGCCGTGTACACCTGCACACAAACAACAGCAACATCTCACATTCATACATGTCATGAAACATCCGTGCTGCTGCAGGTGTTCTAAATGGTTGGTTGGTAGTGCGTTGCTATATGGTTGCTAGGGTGTTATGGGTCATTACTGAGCTGTTGCTCCATTCTAAAAATGTTGGGTTGTAATATTGAAATATGAACAAACCCAACTGTTGGGTTATAAATGAACCTGTGATGGGTGGAAACATCCCAGCATTTTTTAGAGTTTCTAAATGGTTGCTGGAACGTTGCTAGATGGTTGCTAAAGGGGTTTTCAACGTGTTTCTCGTTGCCATGTCATTGCTATGTGGTGTCTAATGTGTTTTTTTAAGTTGTTATCTGTCAGCTTTATATTTGCTTAGGTGGTCTGGTTGGTTGTCAGTGTGTTGTTATGCAGTTGCTAGGGTGGTTGTCATGGCAAGTCTTTTTTTAGGTTATTAGGCCATTGCTTTACTAAAAGCCTGTAGCTTTACAGTTGCTAGGGTGTTCTGGGTGGTTGCTAAGTGAGAGAGGCTCTTGCTTTACAGCTGCTAATGTGCTCTGGTGGGTTGTCAATGTGTTGTTATGCAGTTGCTAGGGGGTTCTGATTGGTTTCCAGGATATTATAATGCGGTTGCTATGGTGGTTTTAGTATTTGACAGCGTGTTGATCAGTATTTAACTGAGTGAAATTAATTAGCGTCACCTTATAGATAACATCTGAGCTCTCGCAATGTGCACGGAACCTGCGGACTCTCTCGAACAGCGCTCGCGCCTGCTCACGATCACTGCGATCTAACGGTGCCGCCGCCCGAGAACCTTCCAGAGGATCCTGTGACGTCTGCGGGGGCATCACACGCTCCACCGGTGACAGACCAGAGAGTGTGGAGCAGCGAGAGCCGGCAGACGGGCACGGGGAAGGTTGAGTAGATCCGCTATCAGCCGCCGCCAGCAGGGGGCTGTCAGTCCCAGAGTCCACGCTTGACCTGCGTGTTTTAGAGGAACATGCTGCCTGACATTTGGGTCGCACCGTCTGTTCCGTCTCTGAGAAGCGGGCCGCGTCCAGTCTGGCCGCGTGGGACAGAGCCCGGGTCGTCCAGGGCGATTCGCAGCATTTGGCGAGGAGAGACAGAAAGTGCTCGATTCGGGCAGACGTCAGAGGAAAATGAAACCAGAAGCAGCCGCTGACCAGCAGAATCAACGTGTGCAGCAGCGTCACGTACGGCAGAAAGCGCGAGTACCACGGTAAAGCCTCGTGATAGCACACGTGACTGATGTAGACGTACTGCTGGAAGTCCAGGTTGGTGCGTCGACCCCTCGCCGGGCTGGTGAAGAGCGGGTCAGACTCGGGCTCTGTGGAGGAGCTGAAGTTACCGATGGAGGAACTCACGGGAACACACACAACACCGTCACGTGACAGCAGCAGAGTCCCCGCGAGGACGGACACCATCAGCATCAGCACCAGCAGATGATCCATGAAAACCTCCCACCACGGCTTTAACAGCTTATAACTGCCCTGACGCTCACCCATTGACCACAGCTCAGAGAGAGAGAACATCACCTGACATGACAGACAGAGAGAGAGAGAGTTAACTAATGACTCTACAAACACAAATCAAATCCAACGAAACTCGTTTCAACATTTGATGATTTGTTTTTGTTTTAATAAAGGAAGTTATGCTTTGTAATAGTGCAGTCCATTTCTACATTCACTTTTAGAATAAACTTTGAGAAAAACACACATTAACCTCTGAAATGTTTATAAAACACAAATATTGTTAAAGATTAAAGTAATACAATCTGTTACACTATTCAAATCCCAGATATGTTAAAAAAGTACTTACTCTGATGTGACTGTCCACTATTGTACAACTCCAGAGAGTTCAGTCCAGTGCAGACCGGATTCTTCAACAATACCCCTCAAACTTCACTAACTTTGCCCCTGTTTTCAGAGAGAGAGAGAAAGAGAGAGAGACACACTTGCACAGCTTTGAGATCACCATGGTGACCTGCACACAATAGCTGCTTTCACATCACGTAATGCAACACAGAAATTAACGTGATTTAAATAGACAGACTGTTACAATTTATACATACATGCTCATTTTTAATATTACAGTTTTCCTTCATTTTAAAAATATTAATTTCAAAAAGCGATTAAAATATGTTTGAAACACTTTTGGAGCTACTACAGAGTTGGCTTGTTGCTCTGCTCACTCATGTGTTTTATACATGTTGATGCAGGATGACTTTCTGTTGATCCTTTAATATCTACTAGAATTCTTTTGTTTCTAAAAACAATTAGGCTATATATTCTGAAAGAAATTAATACATAGGCGCTGCTAAAACAACACATTTCAGACCTGTAGGAATAAGTCTTGGGATCAAAGTGTTTTTAGAAATCATTAGGAATATAAATGTGTGCGTAATGTAGTTGAACAGCAGGTGTCAGCAACAGCTTCCTTCACGTCAATAAAAACTCCACTGCACTGGCTTCTTCAAGCACAAAACTAAACACAAATCTGATTTAGTCAGGTTTCTCTATGACTGTAAAAATGGATTTGTTGTTTCAACCTAAAAAAACTAACTAAAACTTTTAGTTAATTCAACATAAAAATGTTAGTTATTACGTGAATTTGATGCTAAATTGTTATGTTAACTAATATATTAAGTTGAATTAACTAAAACATTTAGGCAGCCATGTAACTTATTTTTTTAAGTTAAAGTAACAAATGATATCTGCTGAATCCCTGTGGCCTAATTATTGACTGAAAGAGATCACCCCAAAAATGAAAAGATTCTGTCATCGTTTATTCTCCCACATGTGTTTGTTAATCTGTATGTGACTCTTTTCTACAGTGAAACGCAAAAGAATATATTTTGAGAATAGAAGTCGTACAATAGAAGTCGATGGGGTTCAGTGTTGTTTGATTATCGACATTCTTCAAAATATCTTCTTTAGAAGAAAGAAACTCATACAGGACATGAGGATGAATAAATGTTGAGAGAATTCTTATTTTTTGGTGAACTATCCCTTTAAACATGCATTCAATTTGGCCCTCAATTTAGTTTACAACACCTAAAGTTGAAGTGTTCACAGACTACTACTAGTAAAATGCTGTTAGTATCTGTAGAGATGATAATATGAGAATGAATGTTTGATAGCGTGCAGGAACCCCCCCCCACATTCATAAAGTAACACCTTCAGTTCTCATGTGATGGGGATTTACAGCGAACCCACACATCTGATTATTTCAGATACAGTAACAACAACAACTGCTGAAATCAAATGACAAATCATCTTTATCTTTTCTTCATGACACCACTTTAAAAGCTTTAAAAGCTAAACATTTTCAGATTTTTCACACGAAGAGTGTGGAGGTGTAAATGAATGTAGATTGTCGAGATCAAATAATCTGGTTATGAGTAAATGTGATGAGAAATGTTTGAGTTGATAATGAGATCTTCAATTATATTGACTTTTGATTGCAGACAAATCTGAGCTCAGTTTGACACATTGTTGAGATGAGCGAAAGTTTCCATTATTATAATGTCATTGTTCTTTCTTGCGAGTTACAGCAAACCATGTGTCACATTTAAAGTGAAAATTCTGTCCGGACATTTTAAGAAAGCTGGTAACCGAACAAAGGCGATAACCATTGACTTCTATTGTGTAAACAAAAACACCAAATATAACCCGACAACCCAATACAATGTAATTGGACATTATCGTAAAAAGCTAATACATCCAGTATAAAATATATGTAAAAAAGTAATCAAAGCCACAGCAAAAAGACAATAAAACGATATTCACTGATCACATACTTGGCTCATTTTTAACTACAGTTTTAAGTTCATCTTAAACTGTGCAAAAGCAGGACATTGTCTTATATTAATTGCTAAGCTGTTCCAGCTAACAGCAGCTCTTACAGAAAAAGCCGAACGACCAAAGTTAGTACCTCTATACTTCACTTCACAAGTGTTTTTCTTACATTTACATTTACATTTACATTACGTTGAGCGACAAATTCATTCAGAGAAGAAGGTGAAAGATTCTTAACGATTTTATATATCAAACATGAGGATGTTTGATTTCTCATTTTTGGGTAAACTATCCCTTTAATGACCACGATTAAGCTGAACCTGAACAGACACACAAATCATAACAAGCACATTGACACAATTTCAAAGATTAAAGTGTGTGTGTACTTTCTGTGCTCGGATACATCAGTGTGTGTGTGTGTGTGTCCATCATCTCTTGCATGGACCTGTGGCTTCACACCTCTGGTTCTTCTACAGGGTGGAGTGTGAGTGTTCAGAGCTTCACGCCCTCCAGATTCATTCCTCTCTTCTATTAATAGTGCCGCGTCATGATACTGCAGAAGTGCATGTGAGCAGATCCATGTCAGTGTCTCTCTAAAGTTCATGTGACGCTCACGAAAAAATCATTGCAAATAATAAAACATTCACATTTTATCAGTTTGGCAGAGGCTTTTATCTAAAGTAACTTACAGCACACAGTCTCGACCAGGGGTTGGGAACCTTTTTTAACCAAAGAGCCATTTTTCTAGTTTTGGTTAATTCCATTTTGCAGAAACTACTATTATGTAGGGATGCACCGAATGTTCGGCCACCGAAAATGTTCGGCCGAAAATAGCAAAAAACGCAAGTTCTGTGAATGTGTGAAGTGGCCGAATAAACATTTTGGCAGTGCGTGTGTGTGCATGTGTGTGTGTGTGTGTGTGTGTGCGTGTGTGTGCGTGTGTGTGTGTGTGTGCGTGTGTGTGGAGCATTTTAAAGTGTCAGAGAACAGTACGGGACTTGCCGCACGGAAGTAAATGTCCGAATGAAAGCGTCTTTACCGGTCGGTCACTTTACTTCAGATGGAAGCGGGCTGTCTGACAGTAGCCCCGCCGCTCGCGACATCCTGTGACGTCATACAGTGGTCGCGAGCACACAGTTCCCTGTACTAAACAACTTGTCAAAGTATGTTCTGTGCACCTTCTGAGAGAACAGTGACAGTCAGCTTTTGTGGGCGGAGTTTGGAGGAGAGACGTGAACTGAAATGGTTGTCAGTCAACATCAGTCAGAATTGCTTGCATTGGATGTTTTTTTTTTCTCAAATCATTTTGCAATGTAGCCTATAATAATCCAACAGTTTTAGTTTATTCGTGTTTTTATCTTATAGGCCTAATGTGGAATGACAGTTTTTAATGAAGTGTTTTGTTGTAGGGGTTCAGAGTAACTTACATGACACTCTTTTAGCAGTCAGTTATAGGCCTAATTAATATAGGCTATTCATGAAGGGAGAGGGCTCAATCTTATATTAAGTTGTATTGTATTTTATTGAAAAGCCAGACAAATTATAAAAAGCACATTTTTGACTATTCAGTTTGTGCAATAGTGAAAAAAAATGGCTTAATAAATAGAAGAAATGCAAAAAACCATGTTTGGTATTATTCAGCCTTCGACCAACTGTTTCACATCATGTTCGGCTTCAGCCAAGAACTTTTGTTTTGGTGCATCCCTACTTATATACAGTATATATATGAAGAGTTTGGTTCCAAAATGAGACAACTCAGTTTTAATCATGTTTTTTATTATGTTATCATGTTTAAATTGTGTTTTATTGTGTTACACTTAGCTGTATTTTTTTGAGTTATTATGGCATAAATCAAAACAAACCAACTGCAGTTTGATTGATAGTAATTGGAATGCACAATAAAAAAACATGATTTTTGATTTTTTTATCTTAATTTCTTTTTTTTTTTGAGTTATCTCATTTTGGAACCAAACTCTACATATACATTTCAATGACTTCAATACTAATAACTTGATTTATGTCAACAGTCTCACTTATGGTCCCTGTGTGGATCAATTGTTCTTTTCCTTCGATAAGCTAACATGTCCACAGACAACTCAAAAACAGTGAAACAAACGAAACAGTCCATACATCTGAGGCTCCAAAAAAAGATTTCCATGACTTATAAACAACTTAAAGGTTTACATTAGGCCTCCATTTGATTAAACTTCATTATATCTCACATATAACAACTTTAAAAAGTGCTTGTTCCTGTAGTACTGATACTCACAAAATACTCCATGTGTGTCTTCTGCCTTGGCATGGGGTATGTTGATGTTCGACTTCTTGAAAGGCTGCAGACCGATCGGCGAATGTCTGACATCAGAGTATCGCGAGAACGTTTCGAAAGCACACAAATCTCTCTGCTCTCGCGGCACTCTGATGTCATATGCCGGCCGGTCTGCGCAATACCTTACGAAAGCGAACATAACTAGCGTCTTGCTAATAGCTTTGTAGTTCGGTTCGTACGTGGTCAAGACACTAAAATACCGGCATTGAAACTCCTCAGTCAACCCTGACAGCTGTATGTATGGACTTCATATGTGAGAAAGACTGCTCACACAAATATGTAAGGGATAATCCACAGCTAGCCGTGTGTTAAAGGGTTTTAAACGGGTCATATGACACGGCTAAAACGAATATTTTTGTTTGTTTTAGATGTAATGCGATGTGTATACACGATTTAAAGTTGGCTGTAAAAAACGCTGTATTTTCCACATACATGTTTGTATCTCCTCTTTGCTCCACCTCTCTGAAACGCCAGATTTTTAACAAAGCTCATGGCTCTGAAAAGCGAGGTGTGCTGTGATTGGCCAGTTAACCAGTGCGTAGGGACTCCTTTAATGCACGACATGGAGGCCAAGAACCACCCTACTTAAAGCATTATACCATGGTCATTTGCCAAGATAAAGCTTTTATTGATGTTTACGGTGTAATTTTAGATCGAACAGATGAAAATGGTGGTTATTTTGTCAGTACATTTCAAATGTAATGAAACTGACTAGAGCTACTAGTACATTAAAGGGTTTTAATGCACACCTTCCAGCCAATCAGAATCGAGCATTCAAACAGACCATGGTATAAGACGAGTTAAACACAGCACATCCATAATGACGCGTCGCAGTTTGCTTCCATCCGTTCACCTGATACTTTGCTGCATGATGTGTTTTTAAAACGTTTTACATGTGATTATAGCGAGGCAACGAGTTCTGTATCAAACACCACAGAGAGCCGTAACTTTCAACAATGCATGACGCTCGCTCTTCTAAACTCCTCGCGCTCTAGGTATCTTGAATCTGGGCGCGAAAGGTTACCATAGAAACGTTGTTGCGCATAGCACTGCATGCGTGTATTGGCCAGGACAACCTGAAATATTCATATATATTATGATGTTTTAACAATCAAATGATGGTGAAGGGTAAGGCCTGATTCACCTTTCGAGTCTTTTCCGCTCGCATATTCGTTATTTTAAATGTAGACACGCGGCAGGCGCGCGGAAATAGGGGGCGACGCGACGCGTTCTTTTGACAAGAACCAACCAGCCAATATAGACAAGATCAATTAAAATGGAGACACAGATGATCACAGCATAACTAAATCTAGTAGCAGAGTTATTGCAAGGTATTTTCAGTGCATATAATCCATACATCCTTTGTTTATACCTCGTCTCAATGGCTATCGTGGCCCATGGTTGCTTAGCGACGACACACGCCAGGAGAACGCAAAGTCCAGGCGCTTTGGAAAAAAAGGAGATCGCAGTGCTATGGAAAGCCAGGAGGGTCAAAAACGCGCGAATTTTAACACGTCAACAACGTGTAGAGTACGTGTTGTTCCATACAGTGCAGCTCGCACTGTTTTTCCACGCGGTTTTAGACGCGAAATGTTAATCGGGCCTAATACTGTGTTCACACCAAACGCGAGCAATCACGTTCCAGGCTCTTTATTACTCGCGGGAAAAGTTCGTTATTTTCGCGTGAGTGACGCGAAAACTCTTCGCACGAATTCATAGCTCGAGTTGAAAATGTTCAACTTGCGCGGAAGAACGCCTCAAACGCGCCGCCCGATTCGTGTCATTCGCATTCGTCTATGCGCGTCTTTGCATTGACTTGGTATGTAAACGTTACTACGCATGCGCACTTTTGTGACCCCACCTTAACTTCCGGTACACATTCACAAACAATAGAGTGCCTGTAGATTATTTCTGATAACAATCAAAAGAAAACGAGAAGAAGCGTTACTTGGCTTAACTTGTCTCTCCAATATTTTGAATTTAGACTGCGATACCAAGCTCAACCGCCAGGTGTCAGTGTACTATACGGTTTCTTTAAATGCGACCGAACTACAGGACCCATTCAACAAATTGTTTATTTAATAAAATGAACTTACAACAAAATTCAACAAATCTTTTATTAATACAATTATTATACAGTAAAAATATAATACAAATGAATATAAACATAAGTTAAATAAAATATAAATAGTTACAGTATATTATTAGACACTAACCAAACACAAACCGTAAATTAACTGGGGGTCAGGCGCACGCGTCCGATGAAACGGTGTATACAGGGCATGTCTTTTATCAGTATGTGTGAGGATCAAACCTTTGTGTTGCTAGCACAATGAGCTACAGGAAATGATTTCTGTGTGTTGAGAGTTGGGTTTATAATTCAATTCAAAGTCATATTAATAATAACTTGTTAACCCATTATTATCTTCATCTCTTTATGTTAAAATACACATGTACAGTAAGAGTTCTGTAGTTTCTGAAGGAGGATCTGAAATTGACTGTGAGTTTTTTCTTGTGATGATAGCGACAGAGAGTCTGTCAAATGTTCCGCACAGGTCTGATGATGTCACACAGTGAAACTGTGAGTATGTTGAGTACATCACAGCAGAGCCATTCCCACACCCACCAAAGAGCTCGCTGAAAATCCAGAAGACAAACCACACAGATGGTGTGAATACTGAACAGCTCATGAGATGGCAGAACATTGTAAAGAAATCGCATGGGCTTTTCTGAGACGATCTAATCACGCTATATGTCATCGTCCTTCACTAACTGCCTACAACTCTCAAACATTTCATCTGCTGACTTTTCTCACAAAACATTTTACACACTCACACATTTCAAACCATTCACAGCCTTGAGAAAGAAGAACACATGAGATCTCAGTTACACCACCGTTATGTCTCCAAGACATCAATGAGATTAAATACAGAGCAAATGGAAACTTTGGTTTGAATCTCATCTAATATCTCTCCTGAGAAGAAGAGACAAAATCTGACGAACGTCTCTGTCATTAGAGTTTGAGAAGAGATGTCGATGTGTCAAACTGAGCTCAGATTTGTCTGCAATTATTACGATATGAACTCAAATATTTCTCATCAAATTTACACACATTTTTTATTTAATTTTTTAAAAGTGTTGTCTGTTATTCTCTCTCATGTGGTTGTAAACCCGTGTGTGAGTCTTTCTTCAGTGGAACGCAAAAGAAGATATTTTGAGAAATGTGGTTTTGTGTTCATACAATGGAAGTCAGTGGGGTTCAGTAAAAAGCACATCACTCCATGACACTCGAAAGTGTTTTCAAAATTAAAAAGCCTTTATTGACACATGGCCTTATCTAAAATCGCATCGCACGTACAACGACGCGTTGAGGCGAACAAGCCATGTGTCAATAACGTTTTTTTTATTTCGAGTGTCTTGATGTGTTTTCTGATGAATTAAGAAACCCCAGATCCAAAGAGCACCGATTTATGGACAGTAGCATTCTTTGCAATTTTTGATGTATGATCGACGGGGTTCGGTGTTGTTTCAACTCGAATCAAATCCCTTTATTGTCACTCAACCGTATACACAAGTGCAACAGTAGGTGAAAAACTTGGCTGCAGTTCCGACCAACATGGCAGTATGACAGATTACAAGTAACAAAGAATTACAATACTTTACAGTGAACATTTCTTGTACAAGTGTTAGACCATAATATAACAAATGACACATAAAATCATGTTTAGAATGTTATCAACATTCTTCAAAATATCTTTTTCTTGTGTTCTGCTCACACAGGTTTGGAATGACACGAGGATGAATAAATGATGAAAGAATTCTCATCTTGGGGAGAAACTATTCCTTTAACAATCGTCTTGACGCATGTTTTGCACGAAAAGTATAGCAGGTCTTTCTTTTAAATGAACATGTTTAAAGATTAAACTACATAATATTAAAAACCTGAGTGTGGCCAAAGTGTCCAGATACTCTTTTGTGGTCACTGTGTGATGTGTTTGTGTGTTATGAGCAGGAAATGTTCTGTATATGTTTGCGGGTCATTATAAAGAGGGCCGTGAAGGTGTGTCGTGAGAAAGTCACACATTTGTTTGTCACCCGCTCATCTTGTCTTATCACTATAACCACAAACACAAGACCATGTGACCGTGCTCACTGACAGATAACTGACATCACGCCATGAAGCTCTCACAAAACTCTGCTTATCGACAGATTACACCACGAAATCTGTTGATACTCGTCAACGTTGTTAAACCTGCGGTGTGATATCACATCACAATAAACCTTTACATCTGAGGTTCATTTACATCTGTAGCACAAACACGCTCACGTTTATTCGTTTATCGTTAAAATCATTCAACAGAATGAGTAACACGTTGATGTGTTTACATGAAATCATATCATCATAGATTCAAGGTTCAGATTTAAGATAGTAAGATAAAAATGCTTAGTTACACGTATTTTTTATTTTATAAGAACATTTGAAAAGTAATAATGAAAAAATATATGTATTGTTTTTCAATTTAAAATGCATTTTGCTCATGCTTTACGCTCATTGAAGACCATTTGAGACACAGATGTAAAGCAGTGTGAGAGTGTGAACACACACACGGACACACACGCAAACAAACACACACGCGCACACAAACGTGCATACACACACAAACACACAAACACATGCACACACATACGGGCGCACACAGACACACACACACACCACACAAACAAACACACATGCATACACAAAAACACACGCACGCACACACACACACACGTGCGTACACAAACACACGCACATACAAACACACACGTACACATACACACAAACACACACACACACACACACACACACACACACAGGTGGGGAAATCTGGTTTCAATGAGAATGAACATGTTCAATCCCCCCACCACAAAGCCAGCAGGTTTGTGATTGTTATCGAGAGCACGTCTCTGTGTTTCAGGAGCGCTGGTACTGTGGTAAACGTGGTAAAGGGCTGTGTGTCTGCAGATGGAGCAGGTGAAGCACGGGGCTTGTGGGTAAGATCGAGCAGGAGCTTAAGGGGGAGATGGAGGGTCTGGTGGGCTTTTTCTTTTTGCCTTCATCTCCTCGTTTTTTCGCTTCGTCTTTTTGAACGTGTCTTTCTAGGAACTGGAAACACAACACACGGCACTTTCTCGTAAGTTGCTTTGGTTAAAGAAAGTGTCTTTCAGTCACAATGAACACAAAGTTAGGTGGGGGGTGTTGCAGAAACATCAGAAACACATTTCTCCCACTATTCAGAGTCAAATGATGCCTTGTTTTAACCCCGTGTTGGGTCAAATGTACACATTTTTGGGGTTCATTAACACACCCTCAAGTTGTTTCAAATATGTATAGATTTCATTGTTCTGATGAACACAGAGAAAGATATTTGGAAGAACGTTAGCAATTTTCTGTTCTGGGACATCATCCACTACCATAGTCTCAAGTCTACTTTATTTATAGAGCCCTTTCCACTACAAAGTAGACCAAAGCACTGTACAACCACAACAAAATAAGAAAATAACTTCAAGATCAAACATAACAGAAAACAAGAAATATTACAACAATTCATCTTACAAAAATCAACAATTAAAAGCAGTAGAAAACAAGTTTGTTTTCACGCGTGATTTAAAAACATCAACTGAGGGTGCGGATCTGATGTCAGGTGGAAGGGTATTCCATAGTCTTGGGCCGGCGACCGAAAATGCACGATCCAATAAGCAATTAAATGATCTTTGAGGTCTACCAGAGTTCATGTGAAACAAGTCCGTAATATATCCTGGGGCCTTATCATGGACAGCTTTAAAAACGTACAGCAACACCTTGTACTGAATCTGATATTTAACCGGAAGCCAATGCAGCTTTTCCAAGAATGGAGTGATGCTCCCATTTATTTGTACTAGTGAGGAGCCTCGCAGCTGCATTTTGGACAAATTGCATTTTTGCAATAAGAGATTGACTCTCTCCCAAATAAATTGCATTACAGTAGTCCAAGCGGGAGGAGATAAAAGCATGAATCACCATCTCAAGGTCAGAAACAGACAAAAAAGATTTCATTTTTGCAATAGTCCTCAATTGAAAAAAGCAACCCTTTACCACAACTTTTATCTGTTTATCAAACGTTAGAGCAGAGTCAAAAATTACACCCAGATTTCTTATTTGTTGCTGGACATTTATAGTCAATGTACCCAACACATCGTTTATGTCACAGTCAACCTTATTTGGCCCAAAAACAATTACTTCCGATTTATTTGCATTTAGCTGTAGACGATTTTGCTCTAACCAGTACTTCACCTCCTCAAGACATAATAACAAAGATGAATGAGAAGTTGATCCTCCAGATCTAATAGGCAAATAAATCTGAATATCATCAGCATAAAGATGATAAGACATACGGTGCTTTTTAAAAATATGCAAACAAAATAGGCCCCAATATGGAGCCTTGAGGTACTCCACAGTCAATAGACACTGACAAGGAAGAAAATTCCCCAACCCTCGCTGAGAAGGATCTTGCCTTTAAATAAGGAGAAAACCATTTTTAAAACAGTCCCTCTCAGACCCACAACATGCTCCAAACGTTTAATAAGGATATCATGGTCTATTAGATCAAACGCTGCACTAAGGTCAAGCATAATTAAAGCCCCTTGACTACCCGAGTCTACAATGAGTAACAAATCTCGCAATAGAGCTGATTCAGTGCTGTTTCCTGCCCTAAAACCAGACTGAAAAACATCTAGCACATAATTTTTAGCCAAAAAAGAGCTTAACTGAGATAAAACCACTTTCTCCAATATTTTCGAGATACTGGGCAGCTTTGAAATTGGCCGATAATTTGTGAAGTCCAAAGGGTCCAGAGTAGGCTTCTTGAGAAGTGGCTGAATGACCGCTTGCTTAAGGCATGATGGGAAAGAACCTGTAGAAAGGCTACAATTCAAAATAGATGTAATACTTGGTCCAATAAAGTCAGCTGTCGCACCAAGTAAACCTGAGGGCAAAACATCCCAACTGGTAGCTGGGCGTTTCAATTTAGCAATAATATCACTAATATCAATAGATGAAACTAGATCAAATCATCAAAAGTGTTGACAACAGTAGAGTTCATCACATGGACTCCACTCATCCACATTTATCCAAGTCACTGTGATAAATTAAAAGTCTAAGGCATTATGTGAAATAAAATAATTTAAAATGAAGGTTTTGTTTGTAATCGAACGTGCATTGACCAGCGACATCTTTAAAGTCTGCTTGACCAGACATTACCACCTCAGGATATAGTAGGTTACTAAATTCGGCACCACTGAAAGACGACATAGACTTTGCTTCCAGGTAAAAGCGCAACGCCGACGAACATCCAGCCAGAGAACACTGTACACGCGGTGGCAGCACAGAATGACGAGAGAAATACTTGTTTCCACTGCTACTCGACAAGTCCACAACAGTCGAGCGAATATGAAGCAGGGTACTGCGATCATAAACCCACCGCGACTAACATGGACAAAACTAAAAATATAAAAGAACAATCAGAGAGGAGCGACGGCAGGCCACTACACTGGTCGGCGCCATCTTGACTCCCTGCTGATGATCTACTGTATGTCTAGAGGACAAACCTTAGTAGGAAAAAATATTGCATTTTTAGTTCTGTTGAACACAAATTAGATATTTTGAAGAATGAACAAAAAAAACCCGTTCTGGGGCACCTTTGACAACCATTCAATTCTTCCTATTATGGTAGTCAATGATGTCCCAGTACTGAAAATTACTGACATTCTTCCAACTATCTTTCTTTGTGTTCATCAGAACAATGTAATTTGGTATGAAATTACATGAGAGTGAGTAAAATATGACATATGATGTTTTCAGAGAACACATGATCGCTGTGTGAAGCTGTACTATGCTGCCAAACTACATGGAACTGCACACATCTGATGGCATCACAACGGCGCAAATCACAAAACAAACTTTCTATCAGTTTTGTAGTTTGTTTCATGTGTTAGTTGAGAGTTTTCTTTAAGTATTCTGATAACAAACTGCTGGTACAAATATGACTTTTGTGCGGCTATGAATTCATGAACCAAAGCAGTGGAGAAATCACATGTGGGGGGGGGGTTTGGGGGCGCTCTGCGGTCTGTACAGGTCTGTAGTGTTCTGATGATCATTATTCACTGTGTTCGATGAGGAGGTTCTGGATCTTACTGATGTTTGGAGGATGCTGGTCGTCTGAAGATCTGGTAAGACATCGAGCTCCAGTTTTACTCCTCAGACATTATTGTGTCCCAGATGTTTCTCCTAAAATTAAAAAGACAAAAAAGAAATGAGTTGAACCGCTGACATAGAGTAAAAGTATGAAATGAATGTAGACACCACGAGCTCAGATCATTTGACTTGAATTAAAACGTTAACTGAGAGACTGTCCAGGTCTCTTCTTCTCAAGCTTGATTGACACACGTGAAATAACTGTTCTCAAATCATTGTATTCATCAGAACTAAACTCACACGCTTCAAGACATTTTTTAACTTATTTGGACACTTAAACTGTCTTATTAGAAATCAACAAACAACTCTGAATTTGTTCTTTGAGTTATGAGACATTATTATTTGCGAGATGTGAAATGACATTGATTGACACCTTGTGTTTTTTGACCATCAGGATTAGTCAACCGAATCTCGCAAAACTCACACACTTCCTCTCCCCCCACCACCCACCCACCCGCTTCAGAACCGAGACACGAGAGACACTCGCAGAAGCAGAAGAACATCTACAGCGGCCGTCTGACGGGTGAGTCTGTTGAGAGATAATCATACAAATATAAACACTGAGATCAAACAAAGATGTTTACAACAGTTCTCCGTCTGATTTTTCTTGTTGAAAAATTATTTCTATTATGTAAATGAATCATAGTTTTACCACCGATAAAATCTGAAAAAAGAACATGGCTAAATCAGGGAAACCACAAATTAATCATGGTTTTACCATGGCATTTAGAGTGAAACTGAGGTCTTCAGACGTGATCATTCCTCACAAATCGACTAATTTTCTGGAAATTAAAATCATGATTCATTTTCCTGTGTCATATCGCAGGATGCTTTTGAATGTTGTTTAGTTATTTTGACAATAATACATCAATATGTGTATTAGATGATTTGAAAATAACAATGTGTTTAAAATAAATACACATAATTACAATTGTTTTAAATGATTTACATCACAATGTACATTTTAAAACAACAGAGCAAAAGACTGTTTGCACAACTAATGAGTATTTTCAGAATGTTGAAGTTGTAAGGCCAGTGAGCTTTAAAAGAAAACAAATGCATTCAAATTTACATTTACATTTAGTCATTTAGCAGAGGCTTTTATCCAAAGCGACTTACAAATGAGGTAAAAAATGGAAGCAATTGGAACAACATAAGGACAACAAAAGCAAAAAAAAGTTTTTTTGGGGGGGAATATTTGAAAGTAATTCAATGAAAAATGGAAGTGATTGTTTCAGTAAGGTGGAGTGAATGAGATGCCGCAGGTGTTCAGCGCCGGTTTACTCTCTTAACCTCACGTTCACATGTAATAACTGAATTTACCCTTTAACAGGTGCCAACCAACCACATTCTGCACATGTGCTAAACGCTAGATTATTGTTGTACATGTGTTCAAATAATCCTTCGCAACAATACATTCTGGAAAATGTTGTTTTAAAAATGTTATATCATTGTTTTTATTTAATTGGTTGGATAACAGAATAAATGTCAGAATATTATGATGTAATTTAATATATAACATTTTCATAATAAATCTGAACTTTGTTGTGATTTAATTTCAGATTTTCAGTCAAGGGAATGCCACGGTCCTTTCTTGTGAAAAGTAAGAGGGCGGGGCATCGCTCCTCACGCTCCGCCCACTCCCAGCATCACCTGAATGATGGACGGGTGTCCAGTAATGAACCGCTGTCCTGTACGAACACAGAGAGAAGCGAGCCGTCATCAGAGTTCAGGAGTGAGACTACACAACACTGGTGTTCTTCTACAGCAGGTACACGACACACATCTGTCGACACACAATAAACAATAATCACACACACGATGAGAATAATGTTGCGTGTGACAGAGAAGCAGACAGACGCTCAGACGAACCTGTCGTCCTTCACCTCACTGGAGACAGAGACGGATGTGATGCGTCTGCTTCAAGTGTTCCTCGCTCACCATCAGCTGATGAACGTCCAGGCGTCTCTGTGTGAGTGTTTGCTCTGTGAGAAGGTGAGACCACCGCCATGACATCCTCTACATCATCACCTGAAACATTACGTTATTCACAAGGGTTTGTCTGAGAAATTGAGATGTTTGTTTATTGTTGCACAAATATAATACGTTCTAATAAGATCAGGCTGAATTTTATGTTCTGGAAAACCACAAGAATTCCTCAGAGAATCACGTGTGGTTTCAGAACACTTCACATGTAATCACACGCCAATGTCAAACCCCACGTGATACTTGAACAAAAATGAAGATAACAGGATGAATAAACGCTCGTTGTAGTTTTCATTTCTGCTCTCGGTACTGAGAAGTAATCTTACTCATGATTTATTGACGGATGTTTTCTGTCAGCTCCTGTCGTCTGCGGTGGGTTTGGCATCTCACTTGAGTAAGTCACATGTCAACGGCGCTGCTTTCCCATTGGCCGGATCCCCGGCTCACGCTCGGCAGCACTATGAGTACGGACCAACAGAAACTCTCAGAGTGAAGGTAAAACACATACTTGCATACTGCATACTAGAGTAATGCACAACACACTGCTTACAGGAGTAATAATAGTGTGTGTGTGTGTGACAGTGTGATCAGAGATGGGCACAATACATCAAAAACTATTTAGTTACAAATTACAAATACTTACTCATAAAATGTATTTAAATAAAATACAAAATACTGCTCTGAAAAATGTATTTAATTAAAATACAAGTAATTTGTAATTTGAAAATACAGAAATACAATATTTTTTACAAGCAATCATTTAAAGTGCGAGAGTAACACTGGCGTAGATACACAGAAGAAAGAAATAAAGGTTTCCTAAACAGAAGTCCATCAAACACACTTACATAAACACGTAGGCCTTCACGTCATTTTAATATTATTATCATTATAGATTTATCTGATTCTCCCGCGACCAAGGTCCGTTTACGGAAGTCGTGCCACTCGGCGGCCATGTTTGCAACGCCTCTGTGCAGTTAATAGCAAGTCCACTGTCCTATCTACTTTAATGGGGGAAGGCAAATATTTTTTAAATCGCTGTCAAAAATCACAATTAAACAGCATATGTCCTATCAATAATTAAACCTGACTTGAATTGTACCATAACTTGGGTTTGCTAAGATTAAATGATGCTAAAAATCTACTTTTTCCTGATCGCTTCATATACTGTGCATGTGCACAGCCTGGCAAGCGCCTCACGAGAGCCCCGCCCCAGAGAATCATCAGTCAACTCAATACTGATTGACGATTGGCCCGTATCACTGGAAGGCGGGACTTCCTTCGCTAGAGCGGCCATATTGAGCGTTGCATTCCTCCCCATTCATTGTAATGGCAGTGGCGCATCTTGTTAATATTAATATCTTTACCGCGACCCACCCGCAATTAATCTTACTGTTATTTTTTGTTACTTGTACCACCTGCCCACAGATATAACTGCGATCCAGCATCACTAGACAACACTCTTCAAGTTAGCAGAGTCACTCTTTAGCTAACAGATAAATTCTAGCTATTTGCGCTAATCTTTTGTCCTATGACTTTCAGTGAACGATATCTGATAGTAGATTTTACTAGATACTTTACCTTTAAGCACTTTGAGCACAAAAGCAGTTTCTTTACTTTCTTTGATTAAATCAAAGTACCTCGAGAGTGACTGGAAAAGGTTGCTTTTGAAACACTCTCGCGACACGTTAATGCGTGCGCAGCCTCGGAATAAGTCAATCGCACTTAATAACAGACGGGTCTGACTCGGTTGAAAAAACGATCAAAACGTATAATTCAGCTAGTGGGTGGGTTACCCGCGCTTTGACTCTCATCCAGATGCACTATGATCGTCCGTTCATTTTTGCTAGCATTTACAGGAACAACATTAATGTTTTGTCCTTAAATGAACACAAAATGTCTTGTTTTTAACACAACTGTTTTTAAAGTGTGTAGCGTTCAAAGCAAACTGCACAGTATGTTTTATAGACAAATGACAGGTGTACATCTACATCTTTTCTCAGACTCATCTAGCAATGAATGTCTATCTGTTTTTCTACAGCACATCAATAACTTTGACATTTTTAAAGATATTAAAGGTATACTTAAATATGCCTTAAAATATTACCTTCTTAAATATTTTCAGCAATTTAAAGGGATACTTCACCCAATAATGATAATTCAGTCATCATTTACTCACCCTCAGATTGATCCAAACCTGTGTAAATTTCTAGAGATTCTAAAGATTTCTAAAGATATTTGGAAGAATGTCAGATCTCATTCCCCATCGACTCCCATAGTATTTAGTTTAGGGTCAGTCGTGGTCTAATGGTTAGAGAGTCAGACTCGTGACCAGAAGGTTGCCGGTTCGATTCCCAGGGCCAGCGGGTAACGACTGAGGTGCCCTTGAGCAAGGCACCTGACCCCTACTTGCTCCCCGGGCGCTGCAGTGATAGCTGCCCACTGCTCCGGGTGTACGTTTGTTCACCACTTGCTGTGCGTGTGTTCACTACTCTCTGGATGGGTTAAATGCAGAGTCACATTTTGGGGTCACCATACTTGACAAATAATTGAATTATTATTATTATTATTTATTTTCCCTACTATGGCAGTAAAGGGAAATGAGATGTGAAGTATCCTTTAATGGAATGAAAGATCACCAAAGTCTAGGATTCTTTACTGTTTAATAAAATAAATTTAATTTTTTTTAATATTTGTGTTCTGCTTGCATTTACGGTGCCACAAGCTCAAATTATTATTGATAGCTCAAATTTTATTACATATTTCAGTATCAAAATTTGCCCCACCACTTTCGGAACAGTGCCACCACTGCCTGGTGAAATTATTGTAGGCAAGAATAAAATGACATATTTGAAAAAGTATTTAAGTATTTTAAAATACAAAATACAGTCTCTCAAAGTATTTAATTACAAATTACATTTGACTTTTTTTGTTAAGGAAAATACAAATTACAAAATACTCAAAAGTAATTAAATACGTATTTCAAATACATGTAATTAAAATACTGCCCATCTCTGAGTGTGATGTGGTCGAGTGTTCATGTTGTACATTTTTAATTCGTCTCTCTCAGTGGAAACAGAAGGTTAAGCTGACTGCAGTGCATTGTGGGATACAGTACATAGATGATTCAGTGTACTAAACTGTACAGAAACCTCACAGAAGTATGTTATTGTGTGTGTTTCAGGAAAGGAGTTTTGGTTGTAAGATTTGTGGGAAAGTGTTTAAGAGATCGTCGACTCTCTCCACACACCTGCTCATCCACTCGGACACTCGACCGTTTCCCTGTCCATACTGCGGCAAGAGATTCCACCAGAAATCTGACATGAAGAAACACACCTTCATACACACCGGTGAGACACACACACCAGGCTTCTCACCTGAAATACACGATCCTTCATGAGACACAAGAAACACACACATGATCTCACCCAGTGTGTTTGTGAGTGTATTACCTGTGTATGAATGCGTGTTTGTGCGTAGTTGTGTATCTCACCGATGTGTTTTTGTGTGTTCTCTCCCTGGTGTGTTTGAAGGAGTTTGCATTTGTGTATCTCACCAGTTTGTGTGTGTGTTTGTGTGTCTCTCTCACCGTGTATGAAGGTGTGTTTCTGTCTCACTCACTGCGTGTGTGTGTGTGTGTGTTTCAGGTGAGAAGCCTCACGTGTGTGTGGTGTGCAGTAAAGCGTTCAGTCAGAGCTCTAATCTGATCACACACAGCAGGAAACACAACAGTTATCATCCCTTCAGCTGTCCTCACTGTACGCTCAGCTTTCAGAGGAGACTGGAGCTACAGCGACACCTACAGACACACACTGACAACAACAACACTATCACAGGACCTGAGAGAAAACAGCTGTCTGACAACACTTACTGACAATAATCTGTTTTACACCTAGCGTTCAACTGCACCACCCGTGGTACAAACACCATTCCAAAGAGATCTCTGCATGAGTTATGATATTATGATGAACTAAACTCAAACATGACCGTGTGTAATAACTGTGACATTATAAAGATTTCCAGATAAATTGCTTTGACGTCGGAAAATTACACTATATAAACTCATTTTTACTAAAAAAGTTTTTAATACCAAAGAATTTTGTTGAATAATAGCAGAAGATTTTTCCCGACCCTTACATTTGTTAAATTAAGCCAGAAAATGTTTATATTTGACAGTTTAAGCATATTCATTTATCAGCCAATAGTTGGGTTTGTTCCTTTTCGACCCAGTGCTGGGTATTAAATATACACAGTCATTTTTTCCTTTCTTGACACTGTAATTATTTTAATGTATACGATCATACGCTATCACTCTGTCTATATAACATGAAAATAAACGTTTATACTCAATGTCTGAAAAATGCATTGTGTGCTCATGGTGGTCTTTAGCAACACGAGAATGATAATATACCATTATTAGTGTTTTAAACAAGCAAACTCTCATACTTGTTCTTCACGATGCGTTTGTGTTTGTCTTTGACTCTCCGAAGAACATCATCACTGATTCATCATGACAATCCTGACGTATATATTCAGACAGACCATCATGTTTACATCTAATGTTTGATCTATAAATCAACAAAAGACAGAAACGTGTGAACGTAAAGGATGTTTTTGTGTCAAACCTCATTTTACACCTGTAATCACGTGACCATAAGTCGTTTCACAATAGGCCCATATTATTACAAAAGAGTTTCCCCAATAACACCATAAAACAAAGTAAATGATCTTAATAATCTACTGTAACAACATAAACTATTTTAACATGTATTTATTTCAGATGTTAACTAAAGGCAGAATCTTGTTCGGATCTTCAACATCTCATCGGTTTTAAGATCGTTTCCAAGTTGTAATACAAGCATGATAAGATATAAAGACATTATATCAGAAGCTGAAGTGAAGTTTATCGTTAAATTCTTACCGTGTGTGTGTGTGTGTGTGTGTGTGTGTGTGTGTGTGTGTTTCACGTTAGTTTGAGTCTCTTAAATGGCGATGTTTTTATTTTCATGATCTGATCATCACAGTTCTTGTGTTTGTCTGCAGGTGTGAAAAAATAAATGATGAAGAATCGTCGATGAAAACAATACATATCTAAATTACGAGAATACGGTCGTAATATTTTTGAGAATACGTCATAACTTCAATGATGCAGTGAAACAGCGAAGCAAAGATCATTTACTCGCACACATCAGTGCTGTAAAATAATTTAACATTCAAATAATACATTTCACGTGCATTTCACTTTTCCATCTTCATAAAAGCGGTTTATTTGATCTTAAGCGTGTGACCTGATTAAACAAAAAGGTTTCTCCGACAGAGATTAATTCCTGTCAGTTAAATGCACTTCACGAGTTGTTACGGGTGTCAGTGGACAACCTGTCAGACTACAAGTAAACATTTTTTGTTTAATGTTTTACCACTACAATAAAATGTAAACAACAGAGATCGGTCCTGTCAGATGCAGTTTTGCTGCGCGCGCTGCTGCTGTATTGCCCTTCATCACAATATTAAAAGAGCAGCATGTGTGACATGTTAAGTCTCTTTGTACTTACAGACGGGACAGATGTCTTCATTAAAATAAAGCTCATAAATATGTAATTTAGGACACAATTCTGTTTTCTCTTTTAGAAATAGTCAATAGACAAAATAGTCTTCATTTATTTAATCATGTTTATTTTATTTGAAGATTTATCATATATATTCCATATTTCTAAGGGAGAATTTATAGATGATCCAAACATTAAAATACTACGAATTTTAATAAGTGTCCTCATTAATTACTTAAATTAAATCTATTCCACTAACAAGCAAATATAAATTATTTGGATTATGTTAAACCTGGCTCAGATTACAGGATTCTCGGCCAGAATTTACCCCGATTTCCCCTCCCGAGAATCTTTGAAAAAATCGGGTCCAGAACCTCGATCGGGTCCGAGATTCGGCCCAGATTATCACGTAATGTGAGGCGTTCACAGATCGAATCTTACACCTCCCGATCTGCTCCGAGAGAAATCGGGGCCGCCCCGATCATATCAAACATGTTTGATATTTAGGATTTTAAATCGGGGTGATGACGTTGGTACTTTCGCAACAGCCAATGAGAGGCACATCTGCAAGGTGACTGACAGACCTTTAAAAATGTCGACCGCGAAAGCTCCTGCAAGGGTACGTTGGACAGCGGAGATGGAAGAACAACTTGTGGCAACAGCATGATTGTCTATATAATGTATCCTCCAAAACATACCACAACCGCACAGATAAGGAAAAGAGCTGGGGAGAAGTCGCGTCGGTTTTAAATGTACCGGGTAAGTTAACTGCTAACGCGCAGCTTGTAGTTTCGTTCAACAGATTGTTATTTGGCTATAGGCATACATATAACATGCGTTTATGTGTTTGTTTTTATGCTGTGTCTTATAATCACATTGGCATTCATCTTTATTCTCGGCAGCAACTATTTTTTTTCTTCCGTTATTTATTAACATTAAACTTAAGCGGCTCGCCCAAAGCACAGTCATAACTTCAGCCCTAGCAAAAAGCATTATAGCACCCCCTGCTCAAAATACGTTCCCGCGGCTTTGGACAGACAGACAGAGAATCATTCAGAGAGCGACAAAGACGTTACACAACCGTTGCCAGGTGAGATCACGTGAAATTAACTTTGCGATGTCCCTTTGTTTACTTCTGTTTCCCGGTGAGATGACGTAAGAGGCGTCCTCTGGTATGATAATCTTAATATTATCCTGTAGTTTGGGTGTCTTAGGATGTCTTTTGATGTGCAATTATGAAATAAAAAAACTTCCAATCAAACTTTCTAAATTTTTATTTTTGCACTTGCTACCTTTAGGCTTATTTATAAACACAACTTTACGCCCCAACGTTTTCTTATCTGGACATTTCACATTCATAAATGCAAGTTTACAAAGGGCAAACCTATTTTTGTAGTGCTTGAAAAAGAGATTCAAATGTAGATGTGATGTCAACATCTAAAAATAGTAAACCCATTAAAACGGTTACTATTAGCTCCTTTTACAAAACTGCATATCCTATGGATATGTAAAATATGTGTAATTTAGTTGTACACTGATGAGTGTGAGCTTGTTTAAGATTTTAAATAAGAGAATCTGTCAAGATTCTCCTTATGTGTGTGCTGCAACCAGAATTTTTAATCTTTCCGGATTTTAAAACTCCTGTAGTCTGAGCCAGGTTTAAGATTTTAAATAAGAGAATCTGTTAAGATTCTCCTTATGTGTGTGCTGCAGCCAGAATTTGAAATCTGTCAGGATTTTAAAACTCCTGTAGTCTGAGCCAGGCTTTACTTAGTACAGATACTTCTCTGTGTCTATCTAAAGCAAAATAGGACACAGATGTTTTGTTATACCTTTTGATGGAAATCTATGGCCACAAATTTGTAAAAACCTATTCAACATCAAATGATTTACAGTTAAATACATTAACACATCTCACGCAATTAAATAAATAATTAAAATGAACTTGTGGAACTTAGTGATGTGTTTTAAATGTAATGTCATACATACCTCCATTCATTGTGACAACTCCTGTACAGCCTCGACATGACTAAAGCTTTTGATCACTTACAAAAGAAGCTTTTGCAGTTTTAAGTCACAGTTTTGCAGTTTATTAAAAAGTTTCCTCTGAAAAGATTGCAGAAAAATGATACAAAGGAAATTATATACTGTATATATCAATCAATATATCCTCCAGGGGCTCAGTTTTAAAACAATTTATGCAATTCAAGTACTGTTCAATTATGTGTACTAGACTGCATTATGCAGAAATTAATAAAGTTTTTTTATAATGTTTTTAAGTTCAAAATACTTAATAAACAAATCCCATACATGTTTATTAAGTTCAAAATACAGGTACAGGCAACATAAAAATATGTGCACCTCCTGACAATATATTCACATCTTATTAAGCAAACTAATCAATTCAGAAACTGAATGACATTATGACTGGTGATCTACATTCTGCCAAACTGCACTTTGCGTGTCTGAAACATCTGACGAGTTCCATGTTCCCTACTCACTATGAAGGGCAGTGTTCAGTTTCTTATAAATCTTGTGATGTGCTTCATAAGACATTAATATATCGTCAGGAGGCGCAGGGATTGCGTTTGTGTTGACCGTGTCTGCTTTTTGAACTTTCCAAGACACAGCGTTTGCATGAATGACCAAAGAACACGATTTCATCTAATGAATGTCTTTACTGTTCTACTTTGGAAACAACGAGTGCATTTACAAGCACAGTCTTTCTCCGGTTATGCTTAATAAGCTGATAACAAGTAGGCTAAGGTCATGTAAACACGTAAAACGATTTTCTTTTATCGGGGAAAGCTCATAAACGGCGTAAGCAAAACCCGCTCGGCAGAGGTAGTTTTTGCCCATTACTCAGATTTCGCGCTGCATGTAAACGCCTTTACCGGTTTTCTCCCAATTTTGTTTATGTGCGCATGTCTGAGCGCAATAGTAAAAGTCCCAAAAAGAAGTAATAGTAAAATAATGCATAAAAGTCTGCTCTAGAATCATGCAGTTGATGTAGAAACGTCAAAATGAAAAACCATTGTTGCATGCGGGTTCTGCGGACATGAGATGAGATATAAAATACAGCTTCTGACCGTTTTCCCGCTACATTTTTAACGACTAAACAGACTATCGACGGTGACGTCACTGCACGCGAGAAACCCGGCAAGTCTCAAACTTTAATGTAAACGCGGTTTTATGCGTAGCCGGTTTATTACTGTGCATGCAAACATGTTTCTTTTTAAGCTGATTGTTGATAGATATCCGTTTATTTTGTGCATGTTAACGCACTCAATGTCGCCTAAATCTTAGATGACACGAGGGGGAGAAACAGCAACTCCAGTGTTTCTCTGTCTGACACTATATTTAATGTTGCTGTCTTGAATATCCCACTGTAAAAAAAAACGTTTTTTTTTGTAAAATGTAAAAACAGAAATATACCGTAGAGTTCCCCCCCTGTAAATTATAGGATATAAGAATATATATTAAATCGGTTCCCCATTTTTCTTGTAAACTTGTTGTCTTTCTGTAATTTTTGACCGTATTTCTAAAATAAACTGTAAAAAAACACAGATATTTTCCCCCCTGTTGCTGTCTTTTCCTGTAATTTTATGACTTTTGACTGTATTTAAAAAAATACATAAAAATAAAAACAGTAACATTCAGTTTATTTTACATGTAAAATCTGTGAAAAATTAACATAACATTTCTGTAAAATTACAGTTTTTTTACAGTGCATGTTTCTCCAAATCTATTTCTCTGAGCCCGCCCCGTGATCAGTTCTATGATTCCTGTTGCCGGAAGCCACTGATTACAGTTTATAATTGTTGAAATACAAATATTTTACAAAAACCAATAGATTTAATCGATCCAAACTAATCGAATTGATTAAAGAAGGTCAAATACACATGGGACGGCTTGAGAATGAGTAAAATATAGGCAAAATTAATTTCTCAGAGCAAATCTACATTTTATGGTGAGAATTTCTACACTGAAGGCATGTTCATGGATGGTCTCTGGTGTGAATTTTCTTGTGCGCCTCAAGACTTGTTTTCTGTTTGAAACTCTTTCCACACTGAGGACACGTGTATGGACTCTCTCCAGTGTGAATTCTAATGTGGACATTAAGCTGATTTCTCTGTCTAAACCTCTTTCCACACTGATGACATGTGTATGGGCGCTCTCCAGTGTGAGTTCTCATGTGAACCTCAATCGTTGATTTCTGTCTAAATCTCTTTCCACACTGAGGACATACGTATGGGCGCTCTTCACTGTGAATTCTCATGTGGACCTCAAGCATCGATCTCTCTTTAAATCTCTTTCCACACTGAAGACATGGGTAAGGGCGCTCTTCACTGTGAATTATCATGTGCCCCTTAAGATGATTTTGCTGTTTGAAACTCTTTCCACACAGAAGACATGGGTATGGTCGCTCTCCAGTGTGAACTCTCATGTGCTCCTCAAGATTATGTTTCTGTGTGAAACTCTTTCCACACTGAGCACACGCATATCTATGCTCGGCAGTGTGAATTTTCATGTGCACCATAAGATAATTATTCTGTGTGAAACTCTTTCCACACTGAGGACATGTGTATGGACGCTCTCCAGTATGAATTCTAATGTGGACCTCAAGATTTGATTTCTGTGTAAATCTCTTTCCACACTGAGGACATGTGTATGGTCGCTCTCCAGAGTGAATTCTCACGTGGTCCTCAAGTTTTGTTTTGCGGTTGAAACTCTTTCCACACTGAGGACATGTGTATGGACGCTCTCCAGTGTGAATTCTAATGTGCTTCTCCAGTGTTGATTTCTGTCTGAAACTCTTTCCACACTGAGGACACGTGTGTCGGCTCTCTCCAGTGTGAATTCTGATGTGCTTTTTAAGCGTTGATTTGTGTTTAAAACTCTTTCCACACTGAGGACAAACGTATGGTATCTCTCCAGTGTGAATTCTAATGTGCTTCACAAGTGTTGATTTCTGTGTGAAACTCTTTCCACACTGAGGACATGTGTGTCGGCTCTCTCCAGTGTGAATTCTGATGTGTTTTTTAAGCGTTGATTTGTGTTTAAAACTCTTTCCACACTGAGGACACGCGTACGGTCGCTCTCCAGTGTGAATTGTCATGTGTCTCTGAAGATAACATTTGTGTTTGAAACTCTTTCCACAGTGAGAGCAGGTGAAAGGCTCGCCTGCTTCTGTTCTTTGTTTTCTTTTTGGAGAGAAAATCTTGTTCTTCTGCAAACTACTAGAAGACATTTCCAGCTTTACAAGATTCTGAGGTTTCTGACACTGATGTTTCTCCTCAACTTCATTCATGGCTTCACTGAACATCACTGTGTGGTATGATGGAACAGACCTTCCAAAAAAAATACATTTTCACATGAACAACTATGAACAAAATATTTGAACAAAATGGTTAAACTATTAATTAGGACAGATAATATGCAAATTGGGCCGCAGGGTCTGAGTTAACTAGAGTTAACTGAACTAGTCCACGCCCAAGGACCATTGGCTAAAAGTCTGATGCATAAGGGGTCCATCAGACAGAACACTCTTTTCATGTTAGAAAACGCGAGGTGTGCAGCGCTGCTGTTTTGGTTGTCTCTTGAAAAGAGCAGCGCGCATCGTTTTTTTATGTTGCTAGGTAACCACCGAAACAGCTGTCCTGTCAGTCAAGGATTATTGTGCGAGCGCTCTAGTTGCTGTTAACTGTCATATTATCAGAAACTTTAAAAAGGTACAAGCAGAGGGCGCTTTCTCTGACCTTTCTCGGTGAACCCGCGTCAGCCAACACAAGTTTCTCTATCATTGTAGTCTCCTCCGGGCGTTTCAAGTAGGGCTGTAGGCTATCGATTATTTTAGTAATCGAGTATTCTAACAATTATTCCATCGATTAATCGAGTATTCGCATAACAAGTACTTTTTCTTTATTAAGGAGCAATACTAAATATACAAGCGAAAACAAGACAGGTCTCTTAAAATGAACAACTAATTTGTTTCCTTTTTAGACAAAAGAAAATATTTATTGCTGAAATTGCATACATTCATATCTGTGAAAACTAAACCCATTTAGTACATTCCATTGCCATATTACATTCAAAAAGCAATATAATACAAATATATAAATAAGAAACATTAATAAAAATTGAAAGAATAATTTCAAGGGTAAACAACTAACTTCAGCTTACGCACGATGCATTTAGTTGACCTAAATTAGTTTTAATTTTGCAAAGTTTTGTTTTTAATATTTTTACTATTAAATAGTATTTGTCCACATAACTACTGTAGTTAACCAGACTTTTATTTTGGCAGGTCGTCGGAAGACACTTATCCTTCACTCAGTAAAATGTTCTGAAATAAACTCTCAGAGCAACTCTGGAGATGAAGTTCATCTTCATACAGCGCAGACGCGGACAAATCCATGAGAATCATGCGTGTAGCACGTTAAACTGTGCAGTTCATTCACTCAGACACGCAGAACAGCCAGATGGCATGTTTAAATAAAAGGATTCAGTGTCCACAAGTCTGCATCTAGTTATATGGACTCAATGCAGCCGGACAACAAGTTTCACTCGCAAAATAGACTAAAACTAAGTAAAATAGCGGTGCGCCATAACGTTACACAGAAACAAGCACAACGACCAACGCACTTCACACAAACAAGCGGCTCTGCTTAATGCACCTGCCAAACTGTATCGCTTGCGTGCTAAACTGGTAAATACATGAAATTTTATGTCGCACTGTACAGCCCTGTTAGGCGCGCATGTGTTAAAACAGCCACAAAGACAGCTTTCAGCCTTACGTACTGTGACGCGCGCTAGTCAGACAGGATACACTTTGCCGGCTGAAGTCCTAAAAGTTCGGTTTAAAGATAAGGAAGATACCAAGCACAATGTTCTTTCACCATTCTAACGCACACACACACTGTTTGTCACAGTCCTGCGGTTGTCAGAGCAGAAATGAAAACCGGTAGATTTTTCTGTAATTTATTCTGCAGCGTCTTCTGTGTTTACATAACATGTCCAGAGTTTTGCGGGCTGTGCGTCAGTAATCATGGTCCATGGGGAAACGCAGTGCTCCATGTGTACTGTAGTTAAATGGATTAAACAAAGCAAAGCAAAATAATTGCCTCGATGATTTTTTGTATTTGATTTACTTAAGTTAAGTTACTTGCAGCCCTAATTTCAAGCAACTGTAAAGTTCCGTCACCTAGGGAAATTTACTGGTACATGTTAGATTTCAAACGGTTCAATACCAGAATTTTGTTTGTTTCGGTACTTGAAACACTGCTGTTTCAAAGTTCACCGCTATGGGGCAGTATGCCACAGAACTGACGCACAACCGGCAATATAGAAGAACAAGATGAATCGCTCTACAAGCACTTTTGCGACCATTTAAACTGAGACACTGTGAGTGATTTATTACAAATTCGGCTCTTTCTACTTTTGCTGAGAGATCTTTAGATTGTTTTACAGTGTAACGTATATTCCACATGCTGCGATGCGTCTGTACATCCCCATTCAACGGCAAACATAGCATATACAACGTTATCCCTGTTCCAGCCATCTCAGTTATTCTACTATTCATCATGAAGTTCTCTTTCGCATCTTTTATATGTTCTTATACTGTCAAATACACACGCTGTTATGTCAAAAACACAAAAGGTTCACATAAGCACAGTCCGTTGTGTTTTAAATGTATATCTGCATCAAAAAAGAGTTTGCCTTAAAGTGACAGTGACCTAAATAAATCTGTGTCACTTATTAAAGAGAAAATGAAACTTTTTTAGCATTATTTAGAGTCATTGCATATTTATTTTATACAGTGAAGACTGTGCAGTGTTTTATTTTTATTGATCATTCAGTTTTCATCTTGAATGCTACTGTTAAATAGACCTACTTGTAACATTTAATTGTTGTTCAAAATTTAATTGTTCATATTTGTGGTATTATGATGATAAGTCTATATAACCAAAGCATTTTTCAATAATACAGTGTAAAAGTGTAAAAATAAAATGGTGCTATAGAAAATATAAAAATAATATATAAAATATGCATTAAAGCAGTTACAGCTGTTTCATGCAGTCTTCTTAAAATTTTTTCAAATAATTTATTTTGGGGCTGGTTATTGATCACCTATGGTACCGATATTTACCGGTATTAGATTCTGGTACCGTACCGAAGCCAAAATGTTGTTATCGAGTACGGATGGGCGATATGGCCCTAAAACTCTACCACAATAATTCCTGGTATTTCTTGCTATAACGATAAAAATGATGATATATCCACCGCTGTTTTTTGCGTCACGTGATAGTAGCTGCATGTAGTCTACAGGCCCGGATTAAGAACTCAGAGGCCCCTGGGCACAATTGTCTTATGGACCCCCCCATACACACACATGCGCACAATAAAGTTTTAAATTAGCCTAGGGTACTATGTGTATGAAACACCTCAATGTTTCAGGATTACAGGATTACATTGACAAGTTACAAACTATGATCACAACCTGAAGGACAATATCAACACCTGTACACATCCTCCATCATACAGGATTTACAACAAGATTGCAACAAGGCCTTCCTGGACCAGCAACAACCAAATTAAGACCTTTCCCTGCATACTGTAACTCACTGGCATATTCAAGCACACACTACCACACCTCAACCTTTTAATTCAGTTCTATCAGATTCTTCCATAATTCAACACAAACATGCCAGATTCACAAAACTGTTCTTAAGAGAAAATATAAGAACTTTCTTCAGATAAATTACAGAAAGTTTTTAAAAATATTCTTAAATGCAATTCTAAAATATTTCCATCTTCATTTTTTCAAAGACTAAACGGGCAGGGCAGTCTTTGTCAATGATTATACTACAAGAGTAATTTGTCCATTTGTTAAACTTTATTTGTGTAACAAGCACCTCTGGACTCACGTTATTATGCAAGCGTGTAATGTGTTACAGTAAACGACATTAACAAGTATTATAAGTATTATTTAGCATATATAATATGACATCTTTTTTTTAAACATTTTGCAATGTATGTAAAAGCACTGTGGATTATTAGATAAAGGCAGTTACTGATCAACATTATATCAACATAAAATAATTCACAATTGGCAAAGAAACACCACCAAATGTAAAAAAACCTCTAATCTTTTAAGATTTAAGACAGCCACGAGGGTATATCAACTCATTATATTTACAACAATAAAATCGTTCTCATTGACATATTTTCAGTTTCTGTTGTCAGTTCATGACGCGACATCATCTAACAACTTAGAATAAAAAGCGGTGATTTCGACTATCTTTCACACAGCCTCATGGTAACCATGTGCATATTTACCGACGAACTTTGTTCATATTTATATATCCAAACAGTCGATAACAGTAAGCGGGTTTCCATCACTCTGTTTTTATTTGTATTTTGAAGTTTCGCATCAGACACGAGTGATGGAAACGCCAAATTTCGAATTAAAAACCCTTAATTCGCAAAAAAGTTTTTAAGATCGCTTGAGGTGGTTTTTCATTTTTGCGAAAAAGGGTTAATGCGAATAATAGGAGATGGAAATGCATTTGCCGAATAAATTCCTCCAAAAAGTCACGTAACTGCACTATGAGACGGCCGGTGTAACCTGACTAACCAGAGAACTGATCTTGTGACACGGCATCAGAAATGTTGTGATGGTCATTCTTAAACGCCTGAGCAAAGTCGTCAAGTATTTCTGTAATTGCCTCTTAGAACTGTCACGGCTGTGTTTCCCGAACAGCAGGCATCCACAAAAGCAGCGCATTTATTGTGTTTTCTAATCGTCTGTTTGCGCAAGTATTATTATATATGAAAACTATTATATTCAGTGGCTTCTCTTACTTTTCTTACTGATATTTAGTGCCAGTTTATTAGGAAGTGACGGTTGACTAGTTGGATGGAAACGGTGCTTATTCGCAAATGTTTTATGCGATATTCCAATTTTGCGCATAAGCTAAATTGGCAACTTTGGATGGAAACCCGGCTAGTGACAGGTTGTTGGAAACGCTGTTTTGTACTCATTTTATTCACGAGTTACCTGTCGTATGGTGCTGCTTCTTCCTGCCGGGAAAGGGAGACCTTGCGCTCGCGGGGCAGCACTGGCGATATTTTCCCACTGAATGAAAGCTAAGGTTTATCCAAGAAGTCGCTAGATTTGTCGCAATGCGCTTCTTCTAAACAAAAGCCGCTGGAGGGCTCGTAAAAGTGATTAAATCAAAAGACAGACTTCCTAATTTAGAAACACTGTTTTGTGTGTGCACCTCCGTGTGCGCGGGAGAGAGAAGCGCTCGGCAGAATGAATATGGCGTAAACGCTGTTATGTCAAAATGTTTTCTCTTGCCTGGGCCCCAAGCGCGCATGGGCCCCTGGGCCTGTGCCCATAATGCCCATTGGATAATCCGGCCCTGGTAGTCTAGACCCTCAGAAAAACAAATATTATCAAAAAGTAAAACTTACCCCTATATATATATATATACCTACAGTATTTTTGTAAATATAAAATATAATAGTGAGATTCGACTTCAAAAGGTTGTAGTAAAGAAAAGTTAAATGAACTAAAGCTCAATAAACACATCATGTCATACCTAAAACTGTATATATTCTATTGTTGGGTGGAAACGATCGATCGCATCGCGCTGTCAATCACTCTCTCTTGAACTGTGTGAACCTTCTCTTCTCACAGCAACATACACTGAATCTGTCTATGACTCGCGCTACAGAAAGAGAACAGAAACATGCGGATAAAAGAAATCTAATTAAATAATCCATGCTTTCATACGCTCATAAACGTATTTAAAATAACGTAATACAAACTCGCATTCGTACTGTATGTAAACAGGCAGCAGTGCTGTGCGCGCTGTGTCGCTATGAAAGCACATGTGGGCGCGAGCTGCGCACGGGACGCTCCGTTCATCCTGTATATAACAGGCAAGAAATCATACTAAACTATTTGCGCACGCGCGCATAACATCTAACGAATGTTTAAATAAATACTTTTAGCCAAACTAAATGTTGTGGTGTAACGCATTATGACCATCAACGAATACTTAACAAACGAATTAAATAAAACGAAAGTGAAACTAAACATTAACTCGGATGCATCTACAGTGCCAACCTAAACGAGATTTAGAGCTTTAGTGCAAACTCTTTCTCAGCTTCACGTCCGCCCTACGCTATACCCGTTTTCGCTTTACATATGAGCTGTGAATGGGTCTCACAAAGAAATACGTCATCAACTAGAATTTATCGTTTATATCGCGGGAAGACTAATTCCTATCGTGTGGGGAATTTCTACCGGTATATCGCAAACGATATAATATCGCCCATCCCTAAACTAAAGTCTCCGTTAAATGCAATGTGTATTATTTACAGCAAGAATTTGACATTAATTAGATCGGAACGTATTTATTAGTAGACGTCATTACTCCACCACCTGTGTGGCGTCATCAACTAGATTGCTGAACCAACTTGGTTCAAACGATTGATCTCCTACAGAGTTACTACGGTTTCGGGAAACAGTCGTAACTACATCCTTAATTTCCCCAATGATCCATCGTACTATGGTGGTCAACCAGCGAGTTATGTCGTTGTTCGGGAAACACACCCCAGGTTAGGTTCACAGAGTAAGTTACTATGGCTACTAGGGGTGTAACGATACTTCGTATTACGATATTTTGCGATGCAAAAATGTTACGATGCACATCGTAGAGAGATGGGGATATTTTATGATATGTTTAATTCTATTCGTTGAGCGGTCAAGACGCTACCTACTCTGCGCCAGAGCGTCACGTGTGCTTATCTCACATATGCGCTAGAGAGAGAAGCACAAGACACAATCTGTGTCTCACAAAGCGTCACATTTTCCTTCACAATTGCCGTTAAAACACAGCAAACTTGAAGCGTGACTGCAGGCGAGTCACCCCGAAACTCATTACAAAGGAGCACAAACGTGTTTAAATGCCAATGTTCATTTATCCGCTAACGTGAGCTGCTGCATAACGTGATATGCAACATAACGTAAGCCAAAAGAAACCAGCGCTGTTCCGATCAGAGATGAAGTGAGTCGTACTGTAGATTAAAAGATCGAATGACATGCTAAAAAACAAGTATGTGATTTGCATGATTGAAGAAATGTAATTCAGTTTATGTAATATGTCTTTTTGAAAGATTTCTCTCATTCATTACCGTCTCAAGCAAAGACAGCGCAGCTTCAGCGCTTGAGCGTGAGCTCTGTCAGAGCGTTTCATTGGTTGAATGTACTGAATGAACACGCCCTTCACTGAACGAACGAGTCAATTGAGTCAAAATGAGACTGAATGAACTTCTACATGTCGTTCATGGTCTAATATTCTCTGTGTTACAACAATGCATATCCAGTAGTTACTCAACTCTTCTGAAAAATAAAGGTAATGGCCTGGTTTAATTTAATTCCAAGGTAAAGTCAATTATGTCGAAACAGTTAAATCTTTGTATGGAACATCTAATTACACCAATTAAATGAGTTAATCCAGATAGATTTTAGTAGACTAATATAATGTAGATTTCGTCGACTAAAAATAGACTAAAACTATGATAAATTGGGATGACTAAAACTAAATCAAAATTTGCTGTCAAAATTGACACTGATCTTAATTCTAATTTCAGTTAAGCCTTAATATGTTAAAATTCTTTATTAAGTTGTATGTGCAACAAAATAAGTTACTGAAATTGTTAATATTTTGAAAATAAATGTTATTTGAATTTCAGTTTCATTTTAGAATTTTGTTCAATATATTGTATCGTGAACCCAGCATCGAGATATGTACCGAATCGTGAGCTGAGTGTATCCTTACACCCCTAATGGCTACTGACTCCAATTATAAGTTTACCTCTCTTTTAGAAACGGACTTGAGTTTATAAGCGCTTTATCAGGTTTGACATACCTCGCATTCTGAAATGGAAAACCCAGAGTTTCCCTCATTTCAGGGTTAATATACTCAGTTTATCTCTAAACCTCCTTTCTGAAACGGGCCCCAGGTCCTGGTCTGGCTATGTGAGACTGGCTCTCCTGTTTTTGCCAAGTGGTTGATGTCCTTAGGGCAACATCATGTTGACCCTGGGACAACATTTAAATCAACCAATCAGATTTCAGAAATATGTTTACAGTTTATTTTAAGTTTAATCTTCCAACAAGGATTAGATGCTTCTCTAGAGACCATTGTTTTTCACTCATCATTTCTCTCTGATTTTAGGGGTAAGTTATGGTTAGGGTTGGGGTTTGGTGTGGGTTTAGGTTTTATTTATAAAAATGTTGTCCTTAGGTCATCAAAATATGTTGTCCTGAAGACATCAACCATTTGGCAAAATCAGGTCGAGCTGCGAGATTTAAGAACAACTGACTTAAGTTTAATCAACTCTGAGTAGTCGGACTCTCACACTGCATCCCAATTTGCATACTACTTGTCCTACATAGTAATGGCAATTAAAATGAGTATGGCCGAATTCATAGTATGTTTAAATAACTAAGTAAGAAATAATGAATGAAATGCGTGCATGCACACGCGCGCGCACACACTTTCCATAACAAAATGCATCCTCTTAGGGCATATTTAAATGAGTCACAATGGGACACAACATGAGTTGCACGGCTGCAGAACGTGCTTTTAAAGTGACACTTCATAAATAGTGTTAATGCATTCAAGTAACTAAAATAGGCTACAAATTTGGCTAACATTAGCGAATAACCTCATCATTATAAATCACATCTACAGATGGCTTGAAGAGGTCTCTAAAGATAGATATAACTGAAACACATAAGACCATGATTCAGTCTCAACCCTAACAGTTAAAATAACATGAAAACATGACATTTTGTTCTGATATTACCTCAAACAGTGCAGGGAAACAGTCCGCTTCTGTTAGCGCAGCTTCTCTGTTGTTGTTGATATTACCGTAAACACAGTGATAGTGCCGCACACTCTTCCGTTGACATATTACCGTAAACACAGTGATAGTGCCGCACACTCTTCCGTTTACATGATATTACCGTAATGATACTTAAACACGCGCACTCTCACTTGTCCAAAGTCGATTCCGATTTTATTTATAAACCAGAAGACAAAATAAATTGACCACAGCGCTGTACAGAAAGTTCACACAATATGCAAAAAATGATACTAGTTACCTTAATTAAATCCTTAGTTTACATCATTTCAAAGTTTAAAGCGTTTATTGTCAAATGCACAGTGAGGAAAACAAGTTTCCCTGTACAATGAAATTCTTTCTATGCTGTCCACAATGAAGGCCAAGACAAGTGCAAAACCTTGTAAGAATAAAACAATTAAACAAACAAACAAACAAATAAATAAATAATAATAAAACACACACACACACACAGGACAGTAAGTGTCAGTATTAGTGTTGTGTGTCATACTTGAGTTTGTTGAGTGTGTAGCTTGGATCATTGAGTTTATCAGAGAAACACACACACACACAAATTTAAATGCATTCCTTGTTAAATGAAATCCAAGCGTATGGATTTATGACTAGTATTAAATGTAATTACTTGTGTCTGTGGATTTAAATTATTTTAGCCATGATATTGTAAGACAACGTTTGTCTTGTTATGCCTGAATCTCTCAGCAGTGCAGTTAAGACAACGAGCTTGATGCGTCAGCTTGTGCCGAGCAAAAGAATAGACTACTGGTAAACAATAGCAAACACACATTATGGAATACCGCTGCGGGGACGGCGGCAGCAGAATTATTATTCTGGTTGAGTGCCATCTGTACATTTACCCATAAACCCTCCCCTCAAAGAAATCAGGACAGAAGTGGACAAAAGAAACCGATTACACAGGTGTACACTGTGGTTATTTGGTTATTTGCTCGTAATCATAGGGGAACCACTTTTAGTGCTATATAGAACCATATTTTGGCGGTTCTTTGGGGTGACTGAGGTGGGATGTATCCACAGTTTGGATGATAAATATATACTCATCATGGCTATCCTTGTTACATAAAGTGTAGATTTGTTGAGATGTTTGTAACTGTAATTTTAACGTGTTTACCATGCCAAAATTGTGTTGTGTATGTATTTGATCACATTGCAGGCAGTATTAAACCTCTTTTTTGTTCCTTCCCTGTATGTTCATTAAACAAATCTACCTTTATTTAGTTTTCTGAAAACTGACTTTGTATTGTATCAGCTTTATAGCATATTCAACTGCTGATGTAGACATATTAATTAACAATTATTTTTCAATGATAGAAACTGCTACAATTTTCATAACTTTGGAAAAACTTGTGTGATGCTTTTCAGTACACTACACTACGTATGATAATTAGAGGCTGAAGGTCTGCTGTGACCGAGGTAGAGGTATAAAATGTTAGGCCCAGCCACATGTCCAATATGTAATGTAGCCTAATACATATCCCTTTCAAATACATATACACTTTCTTTTTTTTTGGTTCTTCTGACTTTGTTTGCTAAAAGGCCACAGCTTTCCAAATGTTAAATGAGGTGTAAAAGGTCAATCTTCAAAGACCAATAACAAATTGTATTTTGGAGAAAGGCCTTTCAATACTGTAAAGGAGGCTGAGGATCATAAAAACATTATTAAGAAATACAGATAGTATGAAAACACTTAGAAGTCTTTTAATGTAATTTATTATGTATCTGAATTAAAGTGATAAAGGGACATTAAATCTCTAAACATTATGCCATATGTGATAACCTATAATTAAACTGCCAGACTGTGAATCAAACATGCAACCTTTGGGCTATAAATCTCTCTAACCATTACACCACAACTGCCCTGAGATGCGCCAAATATTATATAGTTAGTAAAAGTTAGTGGGGAAGAGTAATTAGATGCAAGTTCTTAATAAATTGTAAGGGTGCAAACTGTGCATCCAATAATATTTGGAGATTTAATAATAAACTTAATTAAAAGTGTGTACAGTATTCAATGTAATCAAAGCCTTAACTTATCAAGAACAGCTCACATTATTTTATAAAGATTATTTTATTTTAAAAAGGTTACAAATCATAAAATTAGCATAAAATCAGTTGTGAATGCTCAACCGCAATGGGTGTGACTGGATATGTGATTATAGTAATACTGTAAATTTATAATATATTATCGGCTACTTAATCTGTGCTTCCACGCCCACTTGACGCTCATCAAAAACCCGCGCATGCGCAGACAACCCTGAAGCTTTGAAACATTTCCTTTAAATGAGCTAACCCTGGAACATAACCTGCTCCGGAGCAGGTTATCTTCAGAGAGTGAGTTGCTATGGTTACTTACATACCCAGAAAGTTATCTCCGTTTTTGGAAACGAAAGTTGAGGTTATCAGCTCACTAACCCTTAAACTCACCTGGGTATATCACATAATCAGGGGCACGTTCAAGCTCAAACCGGTGCGCAACGTTTTGCTACGGTTTCCGGGTTGAACGACACGTTTCCTGGAAACGGTCTTCAACGTTGCGCAACAGGGTTTGAGATGCGTTTTCTCTTGTTTAGTAGGCGTGTCAAGAATGTCGACCCAATCAGCAGCAACATGTATATAACCCACGCGGTATTAAAGAGACACCTCGCACAATGGGTCTAAAACTCGTTTAAATGTGTCCGCTGCAGCTCGGTATACGCAACAATTGAAGATATTAGAAGAGATGTATTTTGCAGTATTAAACACGTATTTATTCCGATTTCATCAGGCTCTGAAAATTCTTCAAAAATAACTCAAAGAATGGCCTTCTCAGCTGCCATAGTTCAACTCTTGCGTCATCACAACAGGGTGTTCAACCGCACCACCGTTTCCGTTTAAAAAACGTTTTGCAACATTTTGTCGGGGCCGAACGCAGCCCAGCTTTCTGGAATACCCCCCCAGATCATCACAGTTCTTGTCTGCAGGTGTCGCTTCAGGAAGTTCGACACTGAAACTCATTCAAATCTCACCACGAGTGAAAAATAAATGATAAAGAATCGTCTATGAAAATAATACATCATATTTCGAAAATAAATATTTTTGAGAATAACGTCATAACTTGAATGATGCAGTGAAACACCAAAGCAAAGATCATTGAGGCTATACTCACCCTAATCAATGCTGTAAAATAATTTAACATTCAAATAATACATTTCACGTGCATTTCACTTTTCCATCTTCATAAAAGCGGTTTATTTGATCTTAAGCGTGTGACCTGATAAAACAAAAAGGTTTCTCCGACAGAGATTAATTCCTGTCAGTTAAATGCACTTCACGAGTTGTTACGGATGTCAGTGGACAACCTGTCAGACTACAAGTAAACATTTTTTGTTTAATGTTTTACCACTACAATAAAATGTAAACAACAGAGATCGGTCCTGTCAGATGCAGTTTTGCTGCGCGCGCTGTTCTGTTGAGCCAAACGCGGGAGGCGCGTGCTGCTGCTGTATTGCCCTTCATCACAATATTAAAAGAGCAGCATGTGTGACATGTTAAGTCTCTTTGTACTTACATAAGACAGTCTTCATTAAAATAAAACTCATACATTAGACGCTAAATGCACATAGCCTATGTCATTTAGGACACAACTCTCTTTTAACAAAATAATCTTCATTGTATTTGAAGATTTATCATATAATTTCTAAGGGAGAATTTATAAATGATCCAAACTTTAAAATACTATTATTTTAATAACTGTCCACATTCATCACCTGAATTAAGTCTATTCCACCAATATAAATTATTAGATTATGTTACTTAGTACAGATTCTTCTCTTTCTAGCTAAAGCAAAATAGGACACAGATGTTTTGTTATACCTTTTGATGGAAATCTGTGGCCAAAATTTGTAAAAACCTATTCAACATAAAATGATTTACAGTTAAATACATTAAAACATCTCACGCAATTAAATAAATAAATAAATAAATAAAATGAACTTGTGGAACTCAGTGATGTTTTCAATGTAATGTTAGTAGATACATACCTCCATTCATGTGACAACTCCTGTACATGGCCTCGACATGACTTCATAAAGCTTTTGATCACTTACAGAAGAAGCTTTTGCAGTTTTATTAAAAGTCACAGTTTTGCAGTTTATTAAAAGTTTCCTCTAAAAAGATTGCAGAAAAATGATACAAAGGAAATTATATACTGTATATATCAATCAATATATCCTCCAGGGGCTCAGTTTTAAAACAATTTATGCAATTCAAGTACTGTTCAATCATGTGTACTAGACTGCATTATGCAGAAATTAATAAAGAAATCCCAAAGATACTGCATGCAAAAAAAAACTTTAAATGTTTTAACCAAGAATTTGTTGGATTATAATTCAGTGTACATGTCTGTAGAGGAGTTGGCTGTGAATTTACTCGACCTCAGGCCATCCATGATGTATGTGACATTGTTTCAAGCAGAACAGTAAAGACTTTTACACACAACCTGAAATCCTGGTCCACGGTCATTCATAAAATGTAAGTCTACAAATTTAATGTTTTTTAAGTTGAAAATACACATACAGGCAACATAACAGTAATATGTGCGCCTCCTGACGATATATTCACGTTTTATTAAGCAAAAGATTGATCTGTTCAAGAAACTGAATGACATTATGACTGGTGATCTACAGTCTGCCAAACTGCACTTTGCGTGTCTGAAACATCTGACGAGTTCCATGTTCCCTACTCACTATGAAGGGCAGTGTTCAGTTTCTTATAAATCTTGTGATTCGCTTCATAAGACATTAATATACCGTCAGGAGGCGCAGGGATTGCGTTTGTGTTGACCGTGTCTGCTTTTTGAACTTTCCAAGACACAGCGTTTGCATGAATGACCAAAGAACACGATTTCATCTAATGAATTTCTTTACTGTTCTACTTTGGTGACAATGTCACCTATATCTTAGATGACACGAGGGGGAGTAACAACAACTGCAGTGTTTCTGTCTTTCACTATATTTAATGTTGCATGTTTCTCCAAACCTGTTTCTCTAGCCCAACTACCAATCCTGTTGCTGGAAGCCAGTGATTATAAATTGTTGAAATACAAATATTTTACAAAAACCAATTGATCCAAACCAATTGAATTGATTAAAGAAGAAGGTCAAATACACCTGTGATGGCCCGAGAGTGAGTAAAATAGGCAAAATTAATTTCTCAGATGAAGTGTTCCTTTAAATGGAACCCAGGGTATGTATGGCTTAATACGTTGTAAAAGCCTTACATTACTAGCATTCGTCGTTAGAAACACATAAAATATTTTTAATTTCTTTAAAAAAAACTCTAAATGTAATTCTCATTTTAACCTAAGGAGGCCGCCATGTTTCTTTTCGATGATGTAAAATGGTTGTACGCACAGGCAGCCAAACTCACGTGCACTACACACTGCCTGCACATATGTACAGTATACAAATATATATATATATATAAATCATGCTTAAAGGTGCAGTTTGTAAAAACCGATAAAAACAACAACATGCCGTAGCTCGATGACGCTGTGAAGGAGCATTGAATGTTTTATAAAGTTTTTATAATTGTTGCGAATAATTGTGGTCCATAAATAAGTGACTGCTGGAAACAAGTTAGTGGCTTGCTAGACGCTACACACTACTTCCGCATTTGTCCATGCACAACACAAAGGAGACGTCGGATAGCTGCTTGACGATCTTGCCGTAAGAGAGCACTGCTGATTTATTGTCAAGGAATATAAGTATTATTGCTTATAAATTAAATGTACCCTAGAAATGCATTGCTAGCCCACACCTACACTTGTGCACAATATTATTGATAAGTGCTGACCAAATGATATATTGTATTAAAATAGGCTACTAAATGTAATTGTATTGCCATATGCCATCTATGCATTAATACAGACTACAAAAATGTGAATGCATACGTTTTCAGTGAAGCAATTACATAATGCATGAAGTAATATAATATGTTTTATTTACAGAAAACTATAGAATAAACATGAATAAAAATACGCACATTTGATGTAAGAAAATAATTTAATTTAATCATTATTAAAACATATACAAGTAAACATCACATAAATCAAAGCTTTATTTCAATTTATTGTTGTAACAAATTATTGTTGAACCCCACATCCTACTGCCATCTCACAGCTGACCACCGTCACCACCTCCGTGATGTTAACGAGTGTGCTCATCTGTCCCTGTGACAGTCAAACAAGATTCAAGTGAATCTTGCACTGTGCTGTGTTTTACCTTTCTGTGTTTTTCTTATTTGCTCCTGTTAAGCTGCTTTGGAACAATGCACATTGTGAAAAGCGCTATATAAATAAAATTGAATTGAATTGAATTCAAGTGACCTCTGTGATTTGTGCTCAATACTGCATGTAAATGTGGAGGGAACATGTGTTAACTCGCTGTTTATTCAGCTCAAATGTTCCTGAATTCATCATCAGTACTAATGGACAAATAAAATATAGACACTATAGTTACTTAAGTAAATATGTTTATTTACATTACATGTATCTATGCAAGCAGTGAACAATGCTTTGTACCACATATTAACAGACGCTCCATTACTGTGATGTGTATTTCATGTTGTGATGTGCTCATTTGCAATGCTTATTGAGAAAATGACAGGTCACATGTTACACAGACATTAAAACGCGTCTTTAACTTAAGCATTAACTTAAACATATACAATATATGTAGCGTTAAGTCTACTTCGAAGACGCGTGTGTGCGTGGAACGCCCCTTTAAGCTAGAAATATTAAAACACTGCATTTTCACAGCAAAATCACAAATATACTTTACTATGTAACATCTTACAGTTTAACTTTACGCTACAACACTTTACAAATGCGACTGCAACGCCAAGAGAAGCGTTGTTGGCTAGTAATACTCACATTTGAAAACACCTGCCTCGCAGTTCTCCGCCATGCTCCTGTTTGAACTTATTCTGTCCCGTGGGCTCATGGGATTGATAAGTATCCCAAGTATCTGTCGCTGGGTGCTTCAGAATGTGGACGTAACCAGTAAGCCATCCGGGAATTTCTCACCTACTCTTTTATGACTACTGAGGTTTGGGACATACTATATTGTTTTCATATACAAATCTCGCGAGAAATAGTGCACCAGCCGGGAAATTCTCACCTACTGTTTTATGAAGACCGAGGTTTCGGACATACTATTCGTTCGCTTACTGCTTTTCGCCTACTATATAGTATGGCAGTATGCGATTTCGGATTCAGCCACTGTTGTCATGCGGTTTCTACGTCAGTAAAGGCGGTAACAATTACGCGGATATGACGCCATTGAAAGGCGACTGCACGGCCTCGTGTCACTGTTTAGAATGGCGATTTTCTCACGATTTACAAGTAGTTGGAAACATTTTAGATATTGTAAGTACTCAGCTGAACAAAATATATAACACTAGCTTAGTGTTTTTTGGATATTTTACTGCAAAATTGTTACAAACTGCACCTTTAAATAATAAAGAAAGAAAATAAAGACGCTATTTGGATTATTTTCATACATTTTAATATTGTTGAAACAGTACAAAACATTAATAACCAAAATCATTGCAAATCTAATACATACACAATGTTTTTAGCAATTATAAAATGCATTTTATCCAGATTTTGACTTTTTGATGTTGATTTATATAATATATATATATTCTCATGTCTAAAGTATATGATAATGGTGAATGATGATGTCTTAATTAGTCTTAAAGGCGGTACTTTAAGATATGATTTAATGCGTGTTTACCTTGAACAGACGCTTGTTGAACGCGTTCTTATTTTATGGCTGGCTGGCTTGTGTCAAGAGGACATACCGCCACCCACTGTCCCTGTGTGTTTGTATATCTGATCTTATGTTTGACGTCTGATATTTTACTGTTATATATGGAAAACGTGTGTGCTTCGCTGTAGCGTTAAGAGAACGGGTTTAGGTTGCAACCATTTGACATCACAGATTTTTTTCAAAGTTTATTAATACTGTGACAGTTACACCATTTTTTTTTGTTTCACATTTATAAAGTCAATATCATTGTTAATATATTAAGCCATGCATCTCTCTATACCCAATTTCCTTTTAAGAGCAAATCTACATTTTATGGCGAAAACTCTTTCTACACTGAAGACATGTTCATGGACGCTCTCCAGTGTGAATTTTCTTGTGCACCTCAAGACGTGTTTTGTGTTTGAAACTCTTTCCACACTGAGGACACGTGTATCGGCGCTCTCCGGTGTGAACTCTCATGTGCACCTTAAGATTATTTTGCTGTGTGAAACTCTTTCCACACTGAGGACATGTGTGCGGCCGCTCTCCGGTGTGAACTCTCATGTGTCCCGTAAGATGATTTTGCTGTTTGAATCTCTTTCCACACTGAGGACACGTGTATGGTCGCTCTCCAGTATGAATTCTAATGTGCACCTCAAGATAATTTTTCTGTGCGAATCTCTTTCCACACTGAGGACACGCATATCTGCGCTCTTCAGTGTGAATTTTCATGTGCATGTCAAGCGCTGATCTCTGTTTACATCTCTTTCCACACTGAGGACACACGTATCGGCGCTCTTCAGTGTGAGTTCTAATGTGGTTCTCAAGCGTCGATCTCTGTTTGAAACTCTTTCCACACTGAGGACAAGTGTATGGACACTCTCCAGTGTGAATTCTCACGTGTTCCTCAATATTTGATTTGTGTTTGAAACTCTTTCCACACTGAATACACTCGTATGGTCGCGCTTCTGTGTGAATTCTCATGTGTCTCTGAAGATGACAATTGTGTTTGAAACTCTTTCCACACTGAGGACACGCATATCTGCGCTCTTCAGTGTGAATTTTCACGTGGTCCTCAAGCGCTGATCTCTGTTTAAAACTCTTTCCACACTGAGGACATGCGTACGTTTGCTCTTCAATGTGAGTTCTCATGTGTCTCTGAAGATAACATTTGTGTTTGAAACTCTTTCCACAGTGAGAACAGGTGAAAGGCTCGCCTGCTTCAGTTCTTTGTTTCCTTTTTGGAGAGAAAATCTTGTTCTTCTGCAAACTACTAGAAGACATTTGCAGCTTTACAAGATTCTGAGGTTTCTGACACTGATGTTTCTCCTCAACTTCATTCATGGCTTCACTGAACATCAGGTATGGTGGAAAAGACCTTCCAAAAGAAATAAATACATTCATTTTCACATGAACAACTCCAAATAAAACATTTGAACAAAAGGATTAAAATATTAATTAGGACAGATAATATGCAAATTGGGCCGCAGTGTTAAGAACAACTCACTTAAGTTTAATCAACTCTGAGTAGTCTGACTCTTTCCCAGCATCCCAATTTGCATTCTACCTGTCCTAAATAGTATTGGGAGCCTCAATTGAGAGATGATGTATTTTTGTATGCAAACCCCGGAAGCGAGTTATCATTAGGACTTCTGGTTCCATCGCTCCAAAGTCTATGGGTTTTTGGTAAATCGCCTGAAATAAGGTCTGTGGTAAACAAAACCACTAAATATTTTCACGTTTTATTCTATGACATAAAACACACCAGTTATAACCCACTTGTGATTTTTTTAAAGCCTGAAACGGTCGTTTCTAACAAGTTGCTAAAAGCTATTTACTTTGGCGGGGACGTTAGTAGGGGTGGGTGAAAAAAATCGATTCACATATGAATCGTGATTCAGTCCTCTAGCGATTCTTATCAATTCACAGATTTCCAAAAATTGATTTTCTAGTTAAAATAACAATTGGTGATGTTGTTGGAACAAAAAAGCGGAACTTTTTTGCGAGAGCGGTGCAGCACCTGGACAGTTGAGAGACCACACACCTTGAGCTCAGCAACAGCGATGGCGGGGATAAAAGAAATACACCCCATCCCATTTTTAGCGAGGGCAAGTTTTTGGAAATACTTCGGATTTTATCAACTCTATGGTAAGAAGGAGCTTGACAAGACATACGCAATATGCAAGCTTTGTAAAGCGAAGGTAAAGTAATTTGAGAACACTAAACATTCATTTTTATTGGCACAAAAGGAATCCCATAGCCGTTGCCATGGTGAATCGTAATATCAGAGCTCCATCGATCATGGCTTGTCGTAGCGTACACACTTAACTCAAGGTAAGTCTACGCAGAGTTGATAGAACTAACTCAAATACGCTGTTCTGAAACCAAAAACTCAAAGTTTTGCATATCGATGTAAATCAACTCAGAGTTCACACGCTTACTTGGTGTTGGTTGAACCTCCTTATTGAAACGACTCCTGGCTTTCGCTGGGCGTGGTGTCTATAAACGTTTAAATTTCAGTAACAAGGGACGTTTTCAGTTCAGACACTTACAGGATGTTCGCTCGATTACCTCTTATATAACAAAAACTCGGGTTAAAATTGATGTCTTAATTCATGACACCTTTAAAACGTAGACGCGGATTCATTCACGGAGTAATTATTTACCAAAAAACATTTTTAATAAAGTTTGAAAGAGTTGTCGGAGGCTTGGTGGTGGTGACGTTGATATCGAGCGACCTTAAGTGTAGTCTGTTTATAGCATTGTGTTAGTTTTTTACTTCTGCCGCTTGTATTTCGGCTTCAAAAGTAACACATGTTGTGTTCATTTGTAAAAATGATCTTGATAGACAAAACGTGTAAACATCACAAACCTTTGTTAATCACAGCGCTTCCTTTTGGCTATCTTCCAAAAGTCTATTTGAGAAAAATGCATATGCTTTAGGTCGAGGGAATCACTGCAGCGCTAACTTCCGGGTTGGCCTACGAAAACATGTCATCTCTGCGGCTCACTAATGGAAATTAAGATTAGTATGGCTCAAATCATAGTATGTTTAAATGATTAAGTAAGAATTAATGAATGATCTGCGTGTATACTACACAAACACTTTTCCATAACCAAATGCATCCTTTTAGGGCATATTCACAGAAGTCACAATGTAACACAACATGAGTTGCACAGCTGCAGAACGTGCATTTAAAGTGACACTTCATAAATAGTGTTAATGCATTACTAAAATTAAGTAACTAAAATAGGCTACAAATTTGGCTAACATTAGCGAATAACCTCATCATTATAAATCACATCTACAGATGGCTTGAAGAGGTCTCTAAAGATAGATATAACTGAAACACATAAGACCATGATTCAGTCTGAACCCTAACAGTTAAAATAACCTGAAAACATGACATTTTGTTCTGAAATTACCTCAAACAGTGCAGGGAAACACTCCGCTTCTGTTAGCGCAGCTTCTCTGTTGTTGTTGATATTACCGTAAACACAGTGATAGTGCCGCACACTCTTCCGTTGGCACGATATTACCGTAATGATACTTATACACGCGCACACAAACAATAACCGATTATGAACAGAACAAGGGGTATAAATAACAAGACTAATTAGGGGCTAAACTGAACACAGGTGAACTGAATGAGTAATCAACAGAAACAAGGACAAAGAGAGAACACAATGAAGACACCAAATCAAGACTAATGCTGTGCCAGTAGTACCATGCACACGTATACAGGTGCATCTCAATAAATTAGAATGTCGTGGAAAAGTTCATTTATTTCAGTAATTCAACTCGAATTGTGAAACTCGTGTATTAAATAAATTCAATGCACACAGACTGAAGTAGTTTAAGTCTTTGGTTCTTTTAATTGTGATGATTTTGGCTCACATTTAACAAAAACCCACCAACTCACTATCTCAACAAATTATAATATTACATAAGATCAATAAAAAAGGATATTTTAAACAGAAATGTCAGGTTTCTGAAAAGTATGTTCATTTCTATGCACTCAATATTTGGTTGGGCCTCCTTTTGCATGAATTACTGCATCAGTGTGGTGTGGCATGGAGGCAATCAGCCTTTGGCACTGCTCAGGTGTAATGGAAGCCCAGGTTGCTTTGATAGCGGCCTTTATGGTGGATTTCTAGACATATTGTTGACTTTTCTTATATTCTAAATATATTGCTGAGTTTTCCAAGAGAACCAACGTGCACATTAAACAGCTAATGAAAAAAAATTCAGACTGCACAGAGTTTCTGATGAACACTTCAGAAAAGCAGAGGAGTCTGTGAAAGTTACGAAGATACTTTACTCTTCAACCCTCTGCATTTCTGCCTAAAGGAGCCCAACCCTAGGTCAGATTTTGCCAATATTGGATAAACTAAAGCACCATTTCACAGTTAATGATCAGGACTCCTCCTTCACAAAGACCATCAAGGAAACTATATGGAAAGACCTCTCTAAAAGATACAAGGTGTGTAATGTACTCTTATTGATTTCCCACTTGTTTTCAATAGGATTATTTAGGGACTTGTAATATGTTTCGGTCTTCAAGGTTGACAGCATATCAACAGTTCATATACAGTTCCTGGAGGAGGGCACAGCCTTGGATCCAAGATTCAAACCAAAAGTTGCAGACGAAGTGTGGATCAGACTGGAGTATGAAATGATGAAAAGGAACTCGGCACCGGTGTGAACTGTTATTTGTAATCTTCTACTTCACGGTAGTTGTAGAGAATATATATGACCCTCATATTCATTTGAATACAGGCTCAGGACCAGCAGATGGAACGGGTGCTCGAAGAGAGAGCATGTGAGCAAGATGACAGCTCATCTGATGAAAACAGTGCATCCGCAGTATGGAAGCATATTGGTAGCTATTTTCAATTTTAAGCGCAATACGCAAAATGGCAATGCAGTACAGTATGTAAAATGACAATGCAATTGTGTATTTAAATATACATTTTCAATAACATATGTGCAACATTAAGTGCAAAATGAAAATAAAAATTCAATTATATCAATTACATTTGTCAGTTACTACACTAGTTTTAATATGTTACTTAAATGGATATTTTTAATGCACTTTAAGTTGCAAAATGAAAATGCATTCCCTGGATTGATTTTACATTGGGGGAAATAATTATTTGATCCCCTGCTGATTTTATAAGTTTGCCTGCTTACAAAGAAATGAAGGGTCTATAATATTTATGGTGGGTTTATTTTAACTGATACAGACAGAATATTAAAAAAAATCAGGGGAAAAAATGTTATATAAAGGTTATAAATTAATTTGCATTTCAGTCAGTGAAATAAGTATTTGATCCCCGAGAAAAAATAACTTTGTACTTGCTGGAGAAACCCTTGTTGGCAAGCACAGAGGTCAGACATTTCTGATAGTTGGTCACCAGGTTTGCACATGTGTCCGGATACATTTAGTCCACTCCTCTGTCAATCTTTAAGGTTTAATGCCTCCTTCACAGAGGTTCTATAGGACTAGGGTCTAGAGACTGGCTAGGACATTTAATGTGCTTCTCCTTAAGCCACTCTTTGCTTGTCTTGGCAATATGTTTTGGGTCTTTGTCATGTTAAAGGAACATCCACGACCCATCTTCAGTGACCTAGTTAAGGGGAGGAGGTTCTCGTCCAAGATTTTACGGTACATGGGCCCGTCCCTCAGCCCCTCAATGCGGTGAAGTCATCCTGTATACCTGTAGCAGAGAAAAAGCCCTAAAGAAGATCTGGGCTGATCTTTAACATTTCTCATGATCATCTTTACCCCATTGGGGAAATATTGCAGGGAGCTCCAGAACAAGGGCATTTGATAGTTATTTTGTATATCTTCTATTTCCAAATAATCACACCAACAGTTGTCTCCTTCTCACCAAGCTTCTGTCTGTAGCCTAGTCAAGGTTTGTGCAGGTCTCCAATCTTGTCGCTGACATCCTTTAAAACCTATTTGGTCTGGACCATGGTGTTGGAGAGGTTGAACTGGAAGATACAGATTCTGTTGGCAGGCATCTTTTATATACATAACAAGCTGATTTAGGAGTACTTTCTTAAAGTGACAGGACTAATCTGTGGTCCATATAGGCACATAACCAACCTGTGGAGCCAGAATTCTTGCTGGTAGGGGATCAAATACTTATTTCACTGAAAATAATTTCACACAAAATGGTAGGTTATTTATAGATTTTTTGCTATGAATGTATGAGTTTATTTAAACATTGTTTTCTTTATTTAGAGATTATTAACAGAATTGCGGAGTTGCTGCCAGACAGCAGTGTAAACGAGCATGCTGTGCCAAGCAGTTCAGCTTGATGTACTACCCTTCAACCAGACAACTCTTCACATAGTTCTTCTGAACTGGACCATGTGAGAATACAATTTTTAGATTTTATTTTGACACCATTTAAATAAGTATATTAAATGTTTTGTGTGATTTAAGAAAACATAAGTTTTTTTGTAAAACACATTAAAAATTTTGCCAATTCAATTTATTATTTAATGTGTATTGCACAGGTTGAAATCCACAGAAAACGAAACATTGCGAAGGATACATTCCAAGTGTAGTGCTACAGGGGGCACATCATGGTCAGCCATGAACAAAGATTTAGCCGTGGCTGTTTTTGGAAGGAGCATGTTAGCTACCCGTAGCCTTTCTGAAAAATTTTGAAATGCCAACAAAGAATCGCAAGCCAAGCCTCCTTTGGACCCACACAAGTGGAACTTATTATAGGTATAAAAGTGATGAAGCTCTTTAAAGGAATAGTTTACCCCAAAATGAAAAAAATTTGGGTCACCATTGACTCCCATAGAAGTCTTTTGTCCAAGTATGGGAGTCAATGGTGACCCAAAACGGCTTAGTTACAAACTTTTGTGATTTGTGTACAGCACAACAAGGAAATGCATGAAGGTTTGTAACAACTGCAGGGTGAGCAAATGATGACAACATTTTTCATTTGTGGGTGAATTATTCCCAAAATAACAATAACAAGTATCTGTGTATTTACATTTCTCTTTCAGACACTGTTCAGAAGAAATTTCCAGCACCTCCCCAAAACCTTCTTCGGGCTGCTTTACGGGGAAAAAAATAATGATGAACATAAACTTCTTAGCAGGTTTTACATTCTAATTTATGTTTAATAAATGGAAACCAAAATGGCACCGTACAATTACAGCAAAAGTGAAAGTGCAAATGTTACAACTTACCCCATGGGTGGGGTTCATTGTAACACACAGAGGGTTAAGTTCTAACACTTGCTAGAACATTCTGTTTGAACACAAATAACTCAATAATATTCTGTCTATAAACTATATTGTTTGTACATCTGTCTAAGAGGTAGATATCCACACATTTATCATTCAGCCATCCCTCATCTAACCATCCTTATTATAGATCAATACAGATGAGAAAATACTGCGCAAATACAGTATAACAAAAAAAATCATAACAGTGTTTGCTTTTTCATTCGCCTCTTTGAAGCATGCCATTTGAAGTTCGCGTATCACAGGCAGTTTCTGCCAATATCATATTAATCTTGTGTGCCTATACAATAGGAATGCACCGATACCACCTTTTCCTTTGCCATTCCGATACCTGAATTCTGAGTATCTGCTGATACCTATCCTGATCCGATACTAGCACTGTTTTTCTTGATCAACGTAGAATTGCATATATTTGTATCTTTTATTTCCAGAGGTGGATAGTACTTAAAGGCCACATTCCCCGCCACCACATTTTTCAACCTTTAGTAAGTGTGTAATGTTGCTGTTAAAGCATGAATAAAACCTGCAAAATGATAAAGCTCAAAGTTTAGTGCCAAGCGAGATATTGTCTTTAACAGAATTCGCTTTTCAAGGACTACAGATAACGGCTGGAATCGGACTACAGCCCTCTACTTCCCGGGTACATGATGTCACTCTTCCGAGTACTAACCTCGAACCTCGAGTGTTTTTCTTTTGTACAAAAAATACTTCCCTACATCATAAAGCACATCATACTTTTTACTCCATTACATTTCATAAATAAATGTTGTTTTTAACCTTTTAATCCTTAAGTACATTAAAATAATGATGCGTCCTTGTGATGATCCTTCTGATGTCGCGGGGATCTTTGCTCCCCAAGTTCAAAACAGTTCTAACACAAAGAGAAGAGATATGTTATGCGTTTAACACAGGGTGCATTGCATTCATCCAACAGTTAAAAAAAGAGTTACTGTGTATGAATGATGCACAACACAGACCGCTTCCAGTGCTTTAATCTAATACACTCAGTGAGTACCGTCTCTGGCCAAATGCATTTTAAAGAAAACCATAAACTATATCTAGTGATTATAATGAAAACACTGGAACGAGTAACGTCCTGACTGTTACCGGACACATGCATGCTGGATGGAGATTACCAGATGACGGCACCAGCGGAGGTCAGAGTTTCTTAATTATGCTATATTGATTTATTCCGAAATGCATGACGTGGAATACAGTACATTAAAATTTTTCCGATACCCGATCTGCCCCTATTCCGATCCAGAGTATCGGTGCATCCCTATAGAGTAGTATTGCATACGTCGTATCTTCGAAGTGTATTTAGTTTGATCAAATTTATAAAAGGGAGAATTAGGCTGTACGATTATTTCCAGGAAAAAACGAGTTACTAGAGGTGGGACTAGTGGGGAGAGTGGGATGGAACTACAGCACGAGCATCCCTTCGTGTTGTTTACATTATGCCCATACACGCCGATTGCAAACAAAACACAGACGTATGACTTAGTTTGACTTATCACGTGCAGTTCATGTCCAGCATCTTTTAGCGCTGGGACCGCTCCATCTATCAGTTTCAAACCATCTGCAAATCCAGCGTTATATCCACCGTTTATATAAATACAGTGTGACGTGCCGGTGGACCGTCCCTCTTGAGTCGGTGGAAGGGGTGGGATCTCTTGTACGGAGAATTCGAGACACCTGGGAAGGACTTTAAAAGGTGGGAGCTTCCCGAAGAGAGGAGAGCATTTTGTCTGTTGCCCTTTTGTCTGACTTTAGTTTTGTTCAGTTCTGGTCTTTTGTTTTGTTTAGTTACGTTGTGTATGGATTAGCTTACTTGTTTACTTATAGTTTGGTTTATGATTATTATGTTTTATTTTGTATAATAAACCTTTTTTTTACATTAACTTGTGCTCGTAGTCTCCCTTATTTGCCATGGCTTTGAGCCGGCCGTGACAACAGTTGTCGAAGCAGACACCAGGAGACGTTGGGATATCTTTCATACAGAAGTTACTCTTTATTGAGGACTCGCTGTGCGTCGCTGCAGTCATCCAAGTCTGACTATAACTCAGCACAGTAGAGTTTATACCTTTCAAGGGGGAGGGATACATGGTGGAGACGATTTAAACAAAGCATGCAAATGCAGTACAGGAATCAGCCCGTTACCAGAATCTTCCCCAGCCCTGATCTCATCAGCATAACAGTGTCATTCAAATGCATAGGTGCTAATCCAATCAGCCTGACAGTATTGCCCATACAGTACCTTCACATTATCATAGAGACAAAGGCACAGCTGTGTCTTGAACTTAGCATTCTCCTTTAACTTGGGACCTTGCCCAATGGTCAGGAAGCGCATAAAGACAAAAGGGTGATGTCTCTGACACCTGGGCTGCCTGACTTGATCTTCTTAGAATGTCATCATCTTTACCTCAAAATGTGAAACACAATGTGCATACTATTACATTGGAACCTAGATATAACATTTTATAAATCTGTAATCCCACAATAACATCCATCACTGAAATACCGTGAACAAACACACCTAAACTTCACTATCGCAAGAGTAACGAGCCCATCATGATGCAGCGCAGATAACCTTGATGCTAAGCAGGTCTCGCTCGTCGAGTTGGCTCGTGGGCTGGCACTTTCTTTCGCCTTGCCATGCTTTTCCGGGAGAATGGCCAATAAAAGGATCACGGGGATCCAGAATTAGAAAAAACTTTCTGAAACATGTTGGAGTGCTGGGGGAGTGTATCAAGTACAGAAATACAGTTTTTTAGTTAAAAATCCACTCATCATCTAGTCTCATCCATCATCCCAGCTAGCCAAAATATGTGACTGTTACCCTGTATGTAACCTGATGACCAAACTTACATTATGGCGACGTAAGTGCAACCGGAAAAATTAAATTACTGGATTCGCCATCTCAACATAACTTTGTGACATAATCTGCCTGTCGTGACAACGCCATGGATAAAAAAATTCTGTTGGTAACAAATTAGTATTTTTTTATTTAATATTCTTTCGGTGGACATGCAGTACAACTAATTTAACTTGTCCTTATTTGCCCATAACTATTTTTTTTAATAAATTCAGTTTAGTCACAAATTTGCAGCACCAAGCTGGTCAACGCAATCCTCTAATCTTGGTAGAGGGAAGGAGTTGGGTTTCTTAACCAAATTTAATTTTCGATAGTCCATGCAGAAATAAAAGGACCCGTCAGACTTTTTAACAAGTAGACAAAGTAGACCAACTAGAGGAAGAGGGTTTAGCTAAATTTATTTAACAGATAATGAATCTCCTTTTCCTGAATCTCACGCGTATTTAGCAGAACTCTATAAAAACGTTGGCGGATAGGCGCAGCATCGCCAACATCTATGTCATGCTTCAACACATTCGTTTGCATCAGCACATCAGAGAGCTGTAGTGTATGGAGTGTTTAAGAAACTCCAGGATTGTTAATAATGTCCATTCTAAGAGAGTAACTCTTTGTATTGTTTTGGTTGACCAACCCTGTAAGGTGGTAGTAAAACTTTGTTTAGTAAACGAAGAAATACAGTCCATCAATGTCTCATCTTTATTTGTGTTCAGGGGTACAAACACAACAAGAGCAACTCCGGAAACTCAAACAGCAAACTGGTCAGCTCTTGCCGTTGAGCCGTGTTTAAATGGTTAAGTTCGGATGACAATTTTTCTATCGTTTTTGAGTTCTTTAATCGCCCCTGCAGCACACAATCATCAGGCATCTTTAATTCATCAGTGGACACGGCCGAGCCGAACTGAGGGGAGCTCCACTAGCACCACAGCACAGGCTTAACTGATTGCTGTCTGTGTCAGTCGTAGTACGATTTTAAAACATTTACATGACAGATCTGCAATTTCTTTTTCCGGTCAGGTGTTAAAATCGTGTAATTGTCGTCAGCGCCACAACATATTACTTTATAGGGCCCCGCGTATTTAGGGTGAACCTGCTGTATTACTTGAGTCCGGACTTGAGACGTTTTTTTCTGTGGTCTCGGACTTGTCTTGGACTCGTTGGTATCTTAACCTTACTATCCTAAACCTTACATTACAAGTGTATTGTCATTGTCAAAACATTTGATTTGATTTGATTTTATTTAAGTAGCAATACATCCGTATCATACTCTTGTCAAGGATAACGCAAGAAAGTTACACAATTTATTTCCATTGTGGTCCTTGATAGTCTAGATTTGGTGACGACAGATGTATTTAGCATGCATAGAAAATAAATGTAAAAAATAGATAAAGAAAATATTAATACAAACAATAAAAACCTAAATTTAAAACGACCCCTCTAAATAGTTTTTTTACCGCTATACTAAAATCATTATAATCCTTAATACATTTAGGCCCGGTTTCACAGACATGGCTTATTTTAAGCCAGGACCATGCCTTAGTTGAATTAAGTTATTTATGTTGCTTTTATAAAAATGCCTTAGAAGAATACATTACTGCTGTGCATCTTAAGATAAAACAATGGCACTGATATATTTTAAGACATTTCAGGGCAAGATATATCCCGTTAAAACAGGTCAAACATTACTTTAGTCTGGGACTAGCCTTAAACCTTGTCTGTGAAACCGGGCCTTAATGTTCAAAGGAAGTTTATTCCATTCAAGAGCACCTGCATACTGAAATGCTCTTTTACCGTAGGAGTTTTTTAACCTGCATAAATCCAGATCCATAATGCTCTGTCTAGTGCTATAAGAATGGCTTAAGTTAACCCGTGAGAAATAAGAACATAAGAACAACACAAAACATTTGATCATTTCATTGCTTCCAATTTTAGGTGAACTGTCCCTTTAAATTATGAGCACAGACCGTACAAAGGTTGTAGAATTTATTGTTCAATTAACTATTTGCAAAGATTTTTTTTTTTAAGATTTTTTGATTTCATTTGAACCACAACCTATAGACACCCTATAGACACCCTATAGACACCCTCCTTTCATTTGATTGGCCACCTCACTTATTTGGATATTTTAATGTTGCGTCAGTAATTTCACAAATGTTGACACACACCACAGAAAAAATAGTGGCTACGGCCCTACGTGATAAAATGGATGTGTGTCGTGAATATATCACAAAAAAGCTGTAATTTTGATGTGCTTTTGGGGGCCCGCTTATAGGGAGGGCCAGCTCTGCCTGTATCTGTGCATTGAATGTTCAAAATATGGCACACCCGAGGACTTACATTTTATTAATAATCAAAATACAGCGTAGGAACCGTTCTAAATTTGATCTTACGATCATTTCTAAAAGTGCACACGTGTGATTCATAGAACAAACGGATAGACGCCGGATAAATTATTATAGTATGTGCTACTCCTGAACTTAATAAAATATAATTAAGTGTTTTTTTCAGTCACTCACTGTATGTGTGTGTGTGTGTGTTACACAGAGACACTGAAGAGTTTAAATCAAAAAATCTAAATCCAGCACATAGCGGTTCAGTGAATGCGGTGTTGAATGTGTGTAAGTGTGTGAGTGTGTGTGTATCAGAGACGCTGTAGAAGGACAGCGTGCCGGCCGGCCAGTCCACATACACTCCTACTCTCTTACACACACCTGAAGACACACGGATGACTGTTTCATTATTATTGTGCCGAACAGTGAATCCGTCATCAGAGCACCCCAGACTCCATGATTTTACATTGTATCCAAACACAGTGTCATCACCCCATCCTGTCCTCCTGATGCTTTTATAGGACACTGATATATAAGCAGCTGATCCGCTCCATTCAGCCTCCCAGTAACAGCGTCCGGTCAGACTCTCTCCACACAAAACCTGATAACACTCAAATCTGTCTGGATGATCAGGATACGACTGACTCTCATCCAAACATGTGATCTTTCTGTTCTCTTCAGTCAGTTTGAGGTGAGAGTTTGCTGTGTTTAGATCCAGTGTGAGCTCACAGACATCTGAACACAAGAGGAGACATTTATAACACAACAAAACAACAATCACTAAATCAATCTGTGTGTGGACTTACACTTGCGTGGTCCTGCTGTAATTCTGAACTCTCCTCCATGATCCACACTACACAAACACACACAAACATGATGTGACATTCTGCTCTTCTGACACACAATTAATACACTGACTGATAAAAATGGATTTGGAAAATTTGTCCACTTTGATGACAACACTGCAGCAATCACAGCCGCTGATATAACAGCACTATATACACGAATACGAGAGGCATATTGCATTAATAGTAAATACTAAAGTATACTTTAGCCTAGTATTTTATGTGATGTGATACACATGTGTTATTGACTAATGTTGAATGAAAGCGAGAGACCTTTAAGCGGCAACTCACCGAGAATGTGTTAATTCCAATTCTATTAAACGCGTGATCGAGACCCCCGCGTCCCGCGCTGTCATTTTTTTAAAACCATGTGTGCAGAGCACTGTGAATAAATTGTTAAGTGACACTGCCAACACTGACAACATTTTTTTTTCACTTAAGTGCCCCAGATAGCACAATCCATCTGGTTTACGTGACGTCTGCATTTACATCTGCAAGACATCTTAAATACATAGTTTGCTCATCTGCAATACGTCTCGGAGACGTCTGAACGTCTGTAATACGTCTGCTAAAGATCTGGAGATCTGCTGATTAACTGCTAAACATCTTAGAAAGAGCTGTTGTACATCCATTCTAAATCATAAACATCTCACAGACATCTTCTAGATGTCTATATGATGTCTGACAGCAGACGTCTCCGAGACGTATTGCAGATGAGCAAACGATGTATTGTAGATGTCTTGCAGATGTAAATGCAGACGTCAAATAGACGTAAACCAGATGTATGTGTGCTATCAGGGGCATGTTCCAGTCGCCACCTAGTGGCCATTTTCCAATATTGATACATGCGCAGTGTTGAGATTTCATTAGTTCGGTACACCACGCGAACAATCTTTGCCTTTGAGAAAGATATGCCTGCAAGTTTATTTACTAGCTGTAAGCATTCATATTATGTGTTAACATAATATTGATTCTTGGAAGTTAAACTGTTATCGATATAATATATTAATGAAAGATCGCATATCACATGTACAGCCATTTACAGATGGCAGTGCACGTGTTTATATGTAACGATATTAATGTGCAGTTTGTAATTTCATATCTTGTTTATTGTATGTCAGTTTTACAAAAAAACGAGAAAGCATCACAGAAGTAAACGTTCTGGAAAGGATAAACTGCTTCGTGTGTGTGCGTTTGTTTGCTTGTTAGCTATCTAACTTCAGGGTGACGCAGTTGCGAGGACAGCATAGTCCGAGTTAGTTTAGTGGCGGAGTGATACAAACAGTGAATCAGTTTAATAGAGGGTATGCATTGACGTCACTTTCCCACGTGAACACGCCGGGACACGCTCCCTTGAGTGGTAAAACTAAGGCAAAATGGCTGCATTCAATAGGAGGGACAAAAAAACGGGACTAAAACACGCAATTATTTGCTGAAACTACAAGCAGCTGGACTCGACTCGACTCGACGGTGATCCTTACGACTCCCTTATGACTTACAAAGGAATCAGGTGTTCTTAGACTCTGAAATGTGGCACGGAATTGCGTTTATTGTAACCATTCATTTTGCCCAGTGTGGAGTGCAATAAACGAGGAGACAAAAACTAAGATGCGTCGGGTCCGCTTACACTCCACTTTAATAAAACTCTCACACCGAACAGCGAGTCAAGTAAACCACAGCACACACATCACTAACCGGAACAACACAACACAACTAACTCCTCCTTCCCTTAAAGGTACAGTACCTTGGTGAATGTCTCCTCTCGTATTACTTGTGTTTCGCCACACCAGTGTTTTACCACTCAAGCAGGCGCATTCTGGCATGCTCACGTGGGAAAGTGACGACACGTGCATACCCTCTATAGTCAGTTCCCGTGGTGATCCTGGTGGAATATCGCATGGCTCTCAGCCAATCAGATTCGAGAACCAGAAAGAATTGCTGTATTAAGTAAATAGTATATTGCAGCTGTAGAATATTATGGTAATTATCACACTCTATTAACATATACTAGTAGTAAATTCATACACTTTAGTAAATATTAAAGTATACTACAAAATTGATAAAGTAAAAAATGGTACTGTATCTACGAAATTTACTATACAGTTTGCTATAATCAATATTTTACTTTCAAAGAAGCTAGGTACTTTTTATAGTAACTTGTAGTGTAGCTAACTACTTTTTCAGATGGGTAGCTAAGCTCTAACTTAACTACTTTTATTAGTAGCTTGTAGCTAACTACAATTTCAAAGTAGCTTCCCCAACACTACCAATTTGCCTACTTATGCTAGCCCTAGTATGTAGTGTTTTTGTGTTGTAGTAGTAGGCACTTTTGAGTGCACGGCAAAAGAGATCGCACACACTGGGACATTCTTACAGGAGGCGGAAGTGGGCGTTGTTGCCTAGGCAACATTGTGGCCAATAGCTGTCATACACATCAAAATACAGCTCTTCTTTCCATTAAGGTATTTATTCATTCATCATTCCCTATGTAATGTGTACTGTATACTTACATTTGTTAATTTAGTGGCATCAGTTATATAATTTATTAATGCAGTGGAGCGTCACTAAACTTCGCCTACTCGCGGTGAGTTGTGGGTAATATCAGCCGTTACAGTGTGCATCATTCTGCACTTCCAATTTCTACCGGAAGTAGTCGACCACCCAGGAATCTTTGGAATACTCTTTTCAACATACTACGATTTGGGACATACTAGTTCTACTTTCGAATACTATTAGGACGGATAGTGTGCGGATTGGAACACAGGGTCAGATGGGTATCGTGACGGGGTACTTCTCAATTCTAATTTGTGCATCCTCGTTTTAGCTCCACCCCCTACAGGATGCGAGGGAAGGACACAAGGAAAAGACGAGGATGGAGAAATAGACCCCTTTTGCGCCAACGTCGTGATTACGTCACAGCATTAGCTGGAGGCAAAACGAGTGGAAAACTGGAGGCGGCCAATATAAACCAGCACAGAGTCATCTACATAATGAATTTAAAATATCAACTTGCTGCGTTGTTAAAGGCGGGGTGTCTGATTTCTCATAGCCGTTGTTGATGTTCAAATCACCAAAACAAACACACCCCTACCCCCATCTTTCGCTTTCGTCAGCGCTCGGCTCAGCTTATGTCCGTCCTGTGCACTGTGCACCTTACTGCTGATTGGCTACAAGGTTGTTTTGGTAGTCGGCCCGACTCAGTTGTCTAGACTCTAGAGCGTAATTCGGAAATCGGTTACCCCGCCTTTAAGTGCCAGAATCGACAGATTACAGACTCTAATCAGATATTTTAACACATACTTGCCGCAATTGCAACTTAGCAAACTTAGTACTTAATGCTAAATTTACATCACACGACAGCAGTTTGAAGTTATAGCTGCACTGCTTATAATATTCCTCTGCTGTTTGATATCGATCACAAAATAAGACCAAATTAGACCTAAACAGTTTCAACAAATAAAATTTCCTAAATCAAAACTAATAATATCTCCCTATTCTTCACAAACATTTACTCAGTAACTTTTAATCAAAGTCACTGAGTGCAGCTGTGACACGTCAGAGGAGACCTGGCCCTCCCGGCTGAGTCTGGTTTCTCCCGAAGTTTTTTCTCTTATTACACCGCTAAAGGTCCGCATATTCCACTCCGCGTTTTCCATTTAACGCTCGCTCCTCACAGTCTGTGTCCGCTCACTGAACACGACAGATCGGTTCATCGACAGGTAGATGCAGTAGAGTCTACTAGCTGTTGTTGTTGTTACACTTTCTTTGCTTTTACAAAAAACGTGTTATGAAAAGTGTTCTGCAGACAACTCTGAATAAAAACAGCTAATATAGAGTTTATTTCTAATATTTCCCATTCTGTGACCATAAGAGTTTCTCGTAAATAATACGCAAACACTGTTAAATCCATCCATGTAAATAAAAAATAAAAACATTCTGCTAACTAATAAACCAAGTTAAATGACCGAACTACGGGACGCTTGAAAGGACAAACTGCTCGTGCTTTTTTAAACCACATTTAAATGCAAGTTATTTCATGTCTGACGTTGAGATATCTGGCAAAATGTAAATGCTAAATTAAGATGATACCTTGCAGATATACCATTCATGGATTCAAGGCCCTGTGAACTGTATTAAACAATCTCTTAGATTTGCATTTAAGAATTTGACATGAAAATGATGTTATGTAAGATATAACGTAATTAAAAGATTTAAAACGATTTATAACAGAGGGGTGCCCTATTTGCCCCGTACAACCAACTGGCATCACCCCCACCCGGATTTTGGTACACAAATGTTGACAGGTATGGTCAGACCGGTTATATTAATTAACACTAATAACAGAAGTGTTTTGCCTTTTTATATTGGACCTATGTGTAAGTTGGATAATAAAACAAGCAGATTGACTAGGAGACATTTGCAAGAATGTGTGTAGCTGAACTCTTATGACCAGCTGTAGGACTGTGATGAAAGTGAAAGTAGTTTAGTGCGTAGCTCAGTCAAATGTTTACGATCTCTGATAACCAAACACTACTCCAGCGGCTCTTCCTCTTCTCTAAGGAAGGCCTCGCTCCTTTTTTGGCGAGTAAAAGCACTCGGAATAGTGACATCATGTACCCGGGAAGTAGAGGGCTGTAGTCCAAATCCAGCCGTTCTCTGTAGTCCTTGAAAAGCGAATTCTGTTAAAGACAATATCTCGCTTGGCACTGAACTTTGAGCGTTATCATTTTGCAGGTTTTGTTTATACTCGAACAGCAACATTACACACTAACTAAAGGTTGAAAAATGGGATCACGGGGAATGGCACCTTTAATTAAGGCAAGGCATTGACACATTTCACAGTTTGATTTCTAAGCTTGCAATTTCTTTTCCAAAATTCATTTTGATTCGATATCAATTTATTTGGATATATAAAGTATGAAAAAATGTATAGCTTGAATGCACTGTAATGGCTGGAATACACTACAAGACTTTTAAAATCTGAACAGATTTTTTAAAAACTAGACATCACACACTTGCAGACTTTTTGAAAGTTTCAGATAGAAACACACTTACTGATCAAATCTGCAGGCTGGCACAGACTTTCTGCAACAAGTCCTGACTGAAAATCTGGGCAAAAGTCTTGTTGTGCATTTTAGCCTTAAGTCGCTTTGGATAGAAGTGTCTGCTAAATGCATACATTTTCTTAAGGGAAAAACTCAACTAATGATGTAAAAACTATACAGGGAACCAAGTCAGTACAACACCATACCATTAAACGTTAAAATTATGCAACTTATTTGTATACAACTGCATATACTGTAGATTTTAAAATAATGATGTTCTAATAATAAATAATGATTCCAAAGACTGATCAATTACATGATTTATTTGAGATAAATATAGGCTACCCCAGCTGGAAAAAAACCAATAGAAACCCATCAAAGAAATGTGAATGGTTTCCATTGAAATACTATTATAAACCACAAACTTTTTTCATTAAAACCGTTACAAAACTCCTTTTTGTAGTTTGTTTTGGGCATTTTATCCCACCAATAGAATTCATCATGTAACAATAGACGTTAGACCATTACAGTTTCCATTAAAACCAATTAAATTACCATAATCCATGACATTTTCTATGGTATTTTGGGCAGGGTTCTATTGTTTATTCAGCCGGGACGTTTAATCCTTTTATGCAGGTACAGATGGAGCATTTTAAATGATACACCTCAGCTTCAAAGAGAACATGTTTTTGGGGGGTCAAGATAGTTTGCAGTATATTTCCTCATCCCTCACTGCAAAACGCTTGCTCTGTGACTCTGGATGCATTTTAAATTCACAGTAAGGACCCACTCCTGTCACATTACATTACACATGTGCCTTTCAATAAACCTACTGAAGCTGGGTTAATGTCAGTGGACGAATTGAGGGGGGGCTGGGGGGATTCCGGGGACCCCCCATAAGAAGTACAAAATAGACTTAGGGGGTCCCTCAAATATGTTTATTTGAGTAAAAATTATAATGACAAATGTGATTAAATTCTTGCAATGGATATGGTAAATTTCGTGAATTAATTATTTACAATAATTTATATTAAGTTTGTTTATGGGCTAGTTGTCATGTCTCTTTAAATTTTAAACGCCCCGCCCGACGTCTAAAGACCGCTAAGCGCAGGACATCGTTGACACAACTGCTTGAATGGCGTCGCTCCGGTGAAGCTAACTTCAGATAAAAAATGAAGAATAATAAACCTCCACTCGCAGTCGGGAAGAGGAAGCTTCTACTTTTTTGAGGGGTAATTTTCTCTATATATCTTTCCACTATATTTATCAACTCCATGTCGGGGCTTTTGTGTTCCTTGCGTAAACTATTATTTGGCCTGGTTCTGGGGTGCTAGAGATCTCGATGAAGATGAGTGACAGCTTTTTAGTCATTATAAAGGGAGTTATTGTTGTGCGGTTTCTGTGTTATATATAATCCATTCAGAATTGTATAAAACTTGCTTTTCATGCTGTTAAGACCAACGGCCACACACACGCTGCAAAGTTTCGGGAATTACATCGGCATATAAATGCGGGATTCACTCTTGAGCTAGCTATGATTAACATATTGATAGCCATACTGTATACCTGAATAAAGCAGACTTTTGGACTGAAATGGTTGAATAGTCTGCTGACTGACAGACTCACTCATAACAGTCCCTTGCCGCCACCTACTGGACGTAACTATGTAAACTGCACTGAAATCATTGAAAAATCCCCACAACACTAACACACAGACTGACAGCCGGTCTTGTCACAATATATATTTTTAATATCTAATAAACTAGTTTCTTGCATTTAAACAAGTCTTTTGGAACAGACATTATTATCACATAGTGTCAATCATCCAGTTGTTTTTAGGGAAAATAGTAAAATACCACATTGGTAAATAATGCTCGAATTAGTAATGGACGTACACTACTGTTCAAAAGTCATTTCTTGTCACGGTCCTACCTTCTTGCTTATGTATTTCTAGTCGTGTGGCAGGATAGGGACAGAGCCCTTAGGTTATATGTGAGAAAGCCATGAGTTGTTTATGTTTTTGACATCTCATGTGTTTTCTCGTGTCTTGTCATTGGCCCCGCCCCTCTCGTTTCATGTATTGCTTCCCTGCCGTGTCTAATGTTTCCCACCTGCCCTGTGTAATTATCCCTTGTTTGTCTCTCCTTTAAAATGCCCTCTTGTTTCATTGTCTTGTTGCTCGTGTATTACGTTTGGTTTGCGTGCTGTTCGTGCTATGTTCCAGTGTTTGTGTAGCCTCGTGTTCGCGTCTTCGTCTGCCCTGTTCCTTCATCTGTCCCCGATTGTGAGTTTCTTAGTTTGCCTTAGTTTCTGTTTTGCCCCATTGCGGGAAGTGTTTCTTTGTCCTTTTGAAAAACCTTGGTTATTGTGTTTGTCCCCCATCGTGGTTTTTTTTTCATTATTAAAGTCTTGTTTTTGTTAACCCCTTCACGCCTGCCTGCATTTGGGTTCTTCCGCCACGCAATTCGTGACAATTTCTATTCACCAAGCCTGCATTGATTTGATCCAAAATACAGTAAAAGCAGCCTGTTCTTTTATTTAAGCCTGTTTTTAATAAATAGTATATAATTATGCATATTATGATCAAATATATTGTGTAACCACTGGTGGTGGTTGAGGAGAGACCCCCCTCATATGATTGTAAAGCGCTTTGGGTGTACAGCAATACACAGAAAAGCGCTATATAAATGCCTCATTCATTCATTTTGTATAAATTGTATATTGCGAGACTAACCCCAACCCCCACCAAAAAAAATCTTATGGTGGGGACCCCCCATAAGACTTGACTCAATTCGAGCACTGGTTAATGTGTTTATATGCTAGGCGAAATAGGGCATAAGATGCATAAGTCAGAGACCGCTCTGCTAGTTTGGCTTGCATTGGCAAGCGGCATGTTATTCTATTGTGTTGCCTCTTGAAGGGTAGTCATGCTACAGCGCCACACAGGTCAAACCACATTATTGCGGGCCCTTAAAATACATCACGACTACTCAACAAAATTATTTGTCTACAATTTTTTTATTGTCAACGTTATTGATAACGTTGACTAATCGTTGCAGCCCTACAGGACGGTATGTGTCAGTATTAGTGTGTCCTACTTGAGTTTGTTGAGTGTGTAGTTTGGATCATTGAGTCTATTGGAGAACACACACACGCACACGCACGCACACACACACACACACACACACACACACACACACACACACACGCACACGCACACACGCACACACACACACACACACACACACACACACACACAGGTCAGTATTAGTGTGTCCTACTTGAGTTTGTTGAGTGTGTAGTTTGGATCATTGAGTCTATTGGAGAACACACACACACACCACACACACACACACACACACACACAGGTCAGTATTAGTGTGTCCTACTTGAGTTTGTTGAGTGTGTAGTTTGGATCATTGAGTCTATTGGAGAACACACACACACAGGTCAGTATTAGTGTGTCCTACTTGAGTTTGTTGAGTGTGTAGTTTGGATCATTGAGTCTATTGGAGAACACACACACACACGCACACGCACGCACGCACGCACACACACACACACACACACGCACACACACACGCACACACACACACACACACACACACACAGGTCAGTATTAGTGTGTCCTACTTGAGTTTGTTGAGTGTGTAGTTTGGATCATTGAGTCTATTGGAGAACACACACACGCACACGCACGCACACACACACACACACACACACACACACACACACACACACACGCACACGCACACACG